>NC_052478.1:3646966-3847875 GCF_009730915.1 Dioscorea cayenensis subsp. rotundata
AGCTATTACCATAATAATATTTAGGTTAGCCACTTTGTCAATTAATGTAATTTTTTTTTTTTAATGAACCATGTATATTCTTTGTTCTTGTTAGCAAAATCATCATCATCGTTGTTGTTATTATTATTATTTATTATTATTATTATATATTTTCATTTTTTTCGTTGATATAATTAATAATTAGTTTTTTAATAAAATAATATTTTTTTAATAATTTCCATCGGTACTATATGAATAAAAAGTTTAAACATTTATCTTTTTTAAATAAGCAATAAATATCCCAACTTAAAAGTTGTAAAGAGAAAAACACAAGTATGGAAAAAGACTATAAGTCCACAATGATAAATTCTTTTTATCATACAATAATGGAGGAGTTAAAGATACAATTCTCACATAATAGACGTACAAATACTATGGCCGAATATATAATATTTTGATTCAATAAATAATATTCTATAGTATCGTAGTGTAAGTTTTGAATCTTACATCCACCCACTTACTTTTAAAATAATAAACTACTTAGTTATGCAACATTTCTTTCCTAATAAAAACTCTAAATAACAACAACAAATTATTCAAATGTTTTAATTATACATCTATTTTATTTAGTTGTTCCGATTGAGCTTTCCCACTTGTTCAAACGCCAGATTTGGATTGAATAAACTGATAATTAAATAATAATAACTATTATTATTATTATTAATTTCTAAAATCAAGATTTCCCACCAACCTGCAAATATATCAAAATTTTTGTATAGTGGGAAGGGAGTGCAGGAAATTTTATAAATTTAAAAATATGGTTTAATATTTTATTTGAAAAAGAAAAAAAGTCAACATTTTTTTTATCAAAACTCTTTGATTGGTGAAGACTGAAGAGGTGCACACGTCGTGTATAATTTGTTATATAAATATATATATACATATAAAACAAGGGTACATATACGAATATATATTATTATTTATTTTAATTAGTTAATTAATTAATAATTAAAAATATATTCCAATTTCCACAACAGGGGAAATTATTTAAAATAAATTTTTAATTATATATATATATGATCATGTACGTCTCGGCGGGCCAATGAGAGGCGTGATTATATAACGTGGTTCCCGGGAAATGGTCCTGGAAATCAGTCAACGATGTGCAGTCTCACGTGGGACCCACGACCACCTTGTCCACCGTTCACGGGCAGCAAAGGCTGCCCTAGTCAACAAAACACACTGACACGTGTCCACGACAGCAACATCTCATAGGGACGTGTCCACACACACACACTCTATACTATATCTCACCATATAACTAGTCTAGCTACACTGGACCCCACTTCTCGGCGGACATTAACGAACCATAATCACACATAATTATATATTTACATTAACATTTCATGTTTTCTTTTATCTATATTTTATCAATTTCATTTTAAAATAAATAGAAATATATAGAAACAAAATTTTAAATATTTTATAATTTATATAAATATTTATCATTTTTTTTAAAAATAGTGGACAAACAGTTTCAATTAAAAAATACAAAATAAAGATCTATGACTAGCCCAACGATAATCACTTGTAGTTGTGATTGAGAGATCTCGAGTTTGAAAATCTCATATTATAGTTCATGTTCAAAGTTCCTTGCGAGAGTTCTTTATGAAGATTATCTCTTATTCTCTCTTTCAGATTATATAATGGGGAGTTATCCCCCTCTCCAGGAGATTAGTCAAGTCATTCTGCATATTTGTTTGTCATTTACTTTATCATTTTGTCGATTTTGTAAAAAATTACAAAATATACCCAAGTGTAGAGTAACACACAGATGAATCTTCATTTTTTGTAAATTTTGGAGTTTAATATTAGATTTTTTTTTAAAAAAATTAACACCTTGACATTTATGACTTGTATATAGATAAATAAAAAAATTAATTAAAAGGAATTATGATAATTAAATAAAAATTAGAGTAAAACAAAGTTCAAAGTTGAAAAAGTGGAAAAAAAAAGAAGAAAAGTTAAAAAGAAAAGCAAAGGTCATAGAGTGGGACCCGTCGTCGGTCTGCGACAGCGACGTCAGTTTCATTTCTTTCTACTCCTCCACAGCGTACTCTATCTGAGACCTCGAAGTTTTGAATCAAAAGTATAACGTATCACAGCCGTTCATCTTAAACCAATTAGTTGTCGATGTACGGTTATCGTCTTCTTCTGCGAAGTCTAATATATAAAATACACAAATTTGCATATTAACCCCTATGAAATGAAACAACGGTCTATATGCCTTCCTCGTAAACGATGTTAACAATAACATCGATATTCCTAAATAATTGAACTTTGAAAAAAAAAAAAATTCAGTTTCACGAGATTACTATTATTAAATTATTTATAATATATAATATAGTAAATTAAATAAATCAAAATTTTCATATATAACTTAAAATAATTGTATTATTATTATTATTTTTTACAAATACATAATTGAATTTTATTTAAAAAAATATTCAATTAATTATATTTACCAAAATATTGATCTACTCTTTGAAATGGCTCAAGCTCAGAGATTCATTTGCATTATCAAATGAATCTTTCACTCTTTCAATTTTTTTAATTTTGAAAGTATAATCTCCCTGTAATGACACTCAATATCAATTTTGATGAATTCAACCAATTGATTATTGATACTTTTAATGAGGATATATTTTTGATTTTTCTCATGATTATTATTATTTTAAAGATATTTTTTTTTGGTGTGTTTTTTGTGTTTCTGTTTTGCTTATATCAATTTTTATTTATTCACCGATAATAGATTTGTATTTAGTATCTATAATCATCTCTTATGTATTTCTATCATTTGTTGTTTTTGTACTTTTTTATTTTTTAACAAAATTATGTTTTATCTATTTTCTAAAAAAAAAAAATTATAGTCTCCTCCCCACAAATGATTGGTCCATTTATTCACTACATATCATTTATTAAAATTCAAGAAAGCAGTAAGGGTGTGTATATCGTATATATTATAATTTTTATTTCTCATATATTATCCATGAAAAAGGTAACTAGAGAGGAAGAAAAACTCAGGTAAAAAAAAAAAAAACAATTATGATTATTAAAAATATTGATAGTTTGTACAAAAATCGATTGTAATTCCAGACGTTTGTAAGGGCATAGATGCAAAATTCTGTTTAAATCATGAATGTTTAGGTGCGGACGTGATGAAATGCGCTCGTCGAAGAAGCACGAATCTCAAGGCAGATCAACAGTGAGGATGAGGAGGGTAAAGAGGACATTTCAGAAGCGAGAGCCTCGAAGACCAAGTTGAAATATTTTATTTTTTTTTAGTCCTCCGGGTTTTCTTTTATTCTTTTTCTTGAGCTTTGAGTTTTATATTCAGTAAAAGATGGCAATTTTCTTCAAACTTGGGTCTTTCTCTCTCAGCCTTCACACCTATCGTCAATACGACAGCAGCCATGGGAGGAGGACCTGCAATCTAGGGCTTCCCATCCCCCAATCCAAGGTCTGTCCTTCTTGGTTCCATGGATTTCTATTTGTTTTTTTCTATTCTTTATTATATATTCTTCTCCTACTTGCTTTATAATTTAAAAATCATTGTGATTTTGATTGGATTTCATGCTTGCAATCAATAACAGTATCGATTCTTGTTATTTGAGCTGGATCAGATCATCAAAGTTCTCATCTTTCTTGCTTTTTGTTGTTCCTTCTCTCTCTTTTGTTTTGTTTTTTGGATTGTAGCTTTGCTTTATTTAATTGACCTTTGGAGATCTGCCTTCCAAGATTGGACTTCTGTTTGATTTATTGCTCTTTTTTTGTCATGCTCTTGTTGTTTCGTTTGTTATTATACATGTTATCCGGTTCATAGATTGAATCTAGTTCTTCAATCAACTACTGTTTCAGGTTTTTCCCCTTTTTCTTTTTTTCAAACTTTGATTTACTTTGTTGTGTATTGATTCTTTTGATATCTCAGATGCTGCTGCTGCTGATGATGTTGAGATTGTTAGATTTGTGAGCACTTCTGTAGAGTGTTTTTTTCTTTTGTTATTATTGAGATGGAGGGAGTGGAAGAAATCCATAGAGCTGCAATTGAAAGCAGCCAGAGAGTTCTAGGCCTGCTTTCCCATTCTGATGAACAGCTGCAGTGTAGAAATTTATTGGCAGAAACTGGAGAGGCTGTTTCCAAATTCAAGAAAATGGTTTCCATGCTTGGCAACACTGTTGGCCATGCCAGATTTAGGAGACTAAAGGAATCACAATCCTCTGTAGACAACCGTAAAATCCTTTCAGACAACCCTGTGATACCAAAACCAGAGCCTTCTTCCACTTCCACACCCCCTCAGCTCCTCCCTTCAACTGTGTTGGATTCCTCTTCTATGATCCCTCAACATGTTCCTAAAACTATCTTTTTGGAGAATCCAGTGTTGGAGATGGATCTTATTAATAAAAGTAGAATTCAGCTTGGCTCAGAAGCACCCTCCAACCAGTTTCAGTTCCTACAGCAGCAGCAGCAGCAGCAGAATAGCCAGAGGTTTCAGCTCCAACAGCAGCAGCAGCAGCAACAACAGCAACAACAGCAGCAGTTAAGGTTTCAAGCGGACATGTATAGGAGGAGCAACAGTGGCATCAACCTCAAGTTTGACAGTTCCAGTTGTGCACCATCCATGTCATCTGCTAGATCCTTTGCCTCATCACTGAGTATGGATAGGAGTGTGGCTAGCTTGGATGGGAAACCATTCCACTTAATCGGTGGCTCTCAAATGTCTGATCCAGTGAACCTGCGGGCAACTCATAAAAAGAGGTGCTCTGGCAGAGGGGAGGATGGAAGTGGCAAATGTGCCACCACTGGCAGATGCCATTGCTTGAAGAGGAGGTCTGATGCTTAAAAATCTTGGTCACTCTCACTTGTTTTTATGATTTCTTATTATTTTTTGGACCAACTTCTTACATGTTTGATGCATTGGTAGGAAGCTAAGAGTGAAGAGGTCCATCAAAGTGCCTGCTATTAGTAACAAGCTTGCAGATATCCCTCCTGATGAGTATTCATGGAGGAAGTATGGTCAAAAACCAATCAAGGGTTCTCCCCATCCTAGGTACATACTTAGCTCATTATACAAACAGGATGATTTTCTTCATTTTGTGCTAAATTATGACTGATGAAGTTCTGACTGTCAGTTAGCTCATTTTCTGCTCTTTTTATCTCTTTCGAAGCACATGTTTCTAACAACTGGGAATGTTTTGGACTACTGTTTTCTCTACTGTGCACAACTATTCAAAGTTTATGATTTAGTTTAGTAACTGATTGTTTCAAGTGATCAACCTCTTCTCGTAAATTAGTCACAAGGCCACGAAGGAAGTCTTCTGTGGTGCACATGAATTGAAGTAGTTCAGAAGGAAAATCTCTCCTGAACATACAGTAGCAGAGAGAATTTCAATATTTCAACTAAGTTTGGTCCAAAACAAGTGAATTTATTAGTTTTTATTGCCACATGATCAACTTTAGAAGCTCTCTTCCCTCAAAATGTCAGACTTAGAACTAGATTCTTACTCCCAAGCTAGTAAACTAGTATATTCTTACCCTGACTGAAAGGTTGCATTCGTCCTTTTGGTTTATACTTTCTTTTAAGACGTTACACATTTCATTCAAGAGCACTTTTTGACTATGCAGTTTTTCACTGATGGGCATCTATGGAAGTGTAACACCTGGTTCTTTGCAGGGGATACTACAAATGTAGCAGCATGAGAGGCTGCCCTGCAAGGAAGCATGTCGAAAGGTGCTTGGAAGACCCCTCGATGCTCATAGTCACCTATGAAGGAGAGCACAGCCACAACAGGTTAATGAGTCAATCTGCTCACACTTAAGCTGCTTTAGAGATCATTTGTTTGCATCAGTTGTAAATGTTGCTCCATCTCTTGTCCTCATTTTCTGATCGAGAAATGCAACGATGAAGCAGTCGCCGTCATGTTTATTATGAGCCAATGGAAAACTTATGAACCACCCAGAAATTGCTAATGCGATCCACATTTGAAGATCTTATCAGTCCTTGTCTGCATCTGCATCTGCATCTGTCCTACAGTTGTGTTTTGTGATTGAGAGCTGGTCATTCAAACATGGAATTACAAATCTGTGGAATTTTGCCATGTACTTGGAACTCAAATGATCCAAAAATGTAAAGCTGACATTGTGAGAGGAATTGAATGGGGGATCTTATGTAAAACTTGAAAACTGTATGGTGGAATCTGAATTTCCTTGAGTCGTTGCTTCGTTTGTATTCAATATTATATCTATAAGCTTATGTTTTATTGCACGGTGGAGACGGTGCCATATGTAATCTTTCACGTTTGAAGTTCTACTTCTAGCCACTCATCATCTGATCATTAATGGGATTTTGTCATAGAGAAGTTTGAAAAGATGTTAGATTTTCATCATTGATTGGCGACAAAGTCCACATGGTGTAATTCAAACAAAATATTTTGAAATATTTTAAATAGTGACAGCGGAGTTAGTTTTTTTGTGATGAAAATGACAAAAGTTGTTAATCAAAGGACAGTCATGTATGGAGATAAAGTTTTAGTGATGTACAAACCTTCTATAGATAAATCTCTTATCATGCAACTCTAAAGAAGAGAGTGTGTCTCACCCAGATCTTTTCTTTCAACGGCATCTTATGTATTGCAAGTTGAAGTGAAGGCCTATGCCCCAGTTTCATAGTGTGGCTAATTCATGCATCATTTTAGTCATACTGGAAATCTCTTAAATTTATGAAGATAAATATCAAAAACATATGTAACAATTTAAAAAAAATCAAATTCATTTTATTGTCATGTGGTGTCTGCCCAAAAATCTTAACAGGCTATTTTTTAAAAATCTAAAAAAATAAATAAAATAAAAACTGAGAAGTTCACTTCTTTTAATTGTATGAAATCAGTTACAAACAGTAACAAGACTGGTCTAGTAACAAGACTGGTCTAGTAACAGAAATCCAACCGGAAATCGGTTAAAAAGAAAAGTAGCTTACACTTTGATTTCACAGAAATACAATTCTTTCATCTAATTTGAATCTCTTTATTTCAATAACATTTATATAAGATAATGTTAGATAAAAAAATATATATATAGGGTATCTGTTTAATCGAGTAAAATATACTTTGCCACTGTATATCCAACCCAAGTAGACAAATTTTCAATAGAATAAAAATATGAGATGGTGTAACAAAGCATACCAGATAACATGATCTTTCATTTCTACTACAAAATAACTCATCATGAATCACAGTACACACACAAAATCAGCGCATGTTACACCGGTAGAGTGACGTTTTTTTTTCCTCCAATATATCAAATGATTCATGTCATAAGCAAATAAATCAAGCACCTGATTCTAATGAGCACCATTTGGCATCTGAAGGTTTGGCAGGCAGCTAAAACATCAATTCTTCTGGTCAGATCCAGAGGTAGCTGAAATTGGAGAAACACAAGGAAACCAATAACGGCGCTTTCCGTCTCTGTGACCATCATCAATCATTGCAAGTCCTTCCTGCATGTTCAAGGTTTTCGGTCATGATTTGATTTGATTAGGAAGAGAATTTTAAATTTGGGTAGATGAAGCAGAACATACTTCTAGAAGGGACATGAGGACGTCAATGGCACGACCAGATGACCAAGAAAGTTTCCTTTCAACCTCTTCCACAGTCACGTAGCCATGGGTCTGGATGAGTCAAGAGGTGTGAGACAAAAATGAATAGCTAAAGATTTAGGAAATGATAATTTGCTAGCTTTGCTACTGAAAAAGAAATTTAAACCATGCCATATTTTATGCCTCGTATGTACTATATGGCCCTGGACTTTAGAAACTTTTTGTATTACCTAATACTCCCCAAATTTCATCGATACATTTAAAGTTTGAATTATATAAATGGAAGACTTCACAGAAAGATCAAAACAGAGATTCCTTTGAACACATAGCACTTCTACAAAAAACTGAAAAAAAACAGAGGACTGAAAATATAAAGTATGTTTATGATTATGAAGCTGGAAAATATGTTAAAGATTGACAAGACTATATATTAGCAAGGTTACTTCATAAATTTTAAACGTACATACCTGAGCCATCTCAAGAATTGCATTGTGGTCTTTATTCAACTCAGTAGGGACTGAGCGCACAAGCTTCTTCTTCCCAACAGAAATTACTTCAAAACCACTACCCAGAACCTGCAGATAAATATTCATATATTAAGCATCAGAAAGTTCAAGTCATGTGTGGAAAGGAAGACACATACAGACAACAATACAAATAATGCTAGATAACTAAATATTATACAGCAATCTTCCTATCATAATTATTAGTAAATATGATAAGCTCCATTTCAAAACCTTAAGTTTACTTATGGCTCGCAGGCAGTCATCTTCAGATACTGATTCACGAGTAGCTTTATGCCTATGACACAACAGATTTCGAAGCTCTTGCAAGTCAATCAGGCCTCCATTCTGTGGTCTTGTTTCCAGGCAGATATTAACTATCTGAACACCTGAGGTGTCATATTAAGTTAGTAAAGAAGTGACGAGAAAAGGTAACAAATAAAACTCATTTTAAATGACATATGAATTGTGTATTTGATTTCACTAAATCATGTAATGGTATAAATTAAGGGGAGATGCCAATTTATTCAAGCGTGGTTCTAAACTTTTGAACGTTCAAGACAACTGACCGATTTCAGATTGGCTTAAAATTCAGCTTTTCCGGGGGCAGAAAGGAAAGCCAGATAGAAATGAATTTGGTTTCGTGCTTTAGATGTTTTGTCTTGTTTGGTACTTACATATCAAAATAATCAGGGAGTCAAGTATGTTAAGCTAAAACATTACATTACTTGCACATCTTATTTTTCACATTTTAAGTTTCCTTATAGTGTTTAGTGCAGAGGTACTACGAACTTTGTTAAAAGGAATGCATGTATTAGAACAAGATACCTAAGAATCACATAAAAGGGCACCTGCCAATATTAAGAAAGTAGAGCCAATAGACTACGTAATGATATGATCTGGTATTCATGTCTTTCTTTCAGCAATATTTGTCCTACATTGAGCTCAGCTGCTGAACATTAGCAAGTGGACTCAACTTGAAGTGAGATAATGAAGCAATTCAAAATTTCAAGCTTGTATTAGATCATCAATAGATATAGGACCAAAATTTGTTATTGCTAAGAAAGTTTTAGTTTATGAAAGTTGCAGAGGATACAGTGTTACAGGAAAACCAATTGATAACAATTCTAGTGGATGACCACCCTGTTCTCAGTTAATACCAAGTGAATAAATAAGATCGCAAAAGATTTTACCCCAAAAAGTATGAATCTGGAAGTGTTCTCTCTTACAGAAAATAAATGTTTGACAAGTACAAATCAAATAATAGAAACATAAGGCAAACCTTCATGATCTAGTAACCAAACAGGTCAGATTATAAAACTATTATAAACATAAAAAGATGAATCCCCATCAAAGAAGCACACACATAACAGATACAGATTGAAGACAACTAACAGCAAATAGAGATCTGTTCAACATTAACTTCCAAAAGGAGAAAAGTTATGCAAAATTTAGTATATCAGTTAAAATTCTTTTATGAGTTGCCAAGAGAACAGATTCAAGATAACAATAAACAATTTTCAGGGTATAAGTCAGCAAATTATAATAAATAAAAAAGACAATGTCGTCTTTAACCAAAGTAAATATGTAAGGAGGTAACACATATCCTATTCAGATGAAGAATTCTTAACAAACCAAGCTCATAGTAGAAGTCTCCAATTCCCTAGCAACTCAGCCCAAAAACCTTTGTTAGAGGCTAGAGGATCCACTCCAACTTTGGCACACATCTCATGGAACTGTGACCGGAAGGTGGGATTTTTACGTATGTCATTCTGCACTGATAAATGAAGATAATGTTTAACACTTGATCCATTCAAAGTAATATGCATAGCATAAACAAATTACTATAAATTAACATGGAAATTTAAAATTGCACAAGGGAATAAAGATATCATAAATATTCAAAATGCAACAGAGCTAAACACTAGCATTTATATAACCAAAATTTTTACTATAATTCAAAAGGCTCACAATTCAATAAAGCCTATTTATTCTGCTTTTTGATGATTTAAAAAATAGTATCATTATATCGCACTAGCACAAATATAATCATCTGCTACATCAATTACTAATATAAGTAATTACAATTTTGGGCTAAAGAAACTGAAAATATGTTTTGATCCGGGATATTACTTAAAATCACAGCCAATCGCATCTATAAATCAAGCATTTTACCGATCCTCTGCCAATAAATTTCTTCATTAACTAGTAGTGGTTCATGGTCAACAGTGTTTTCTGATTTTTATCAGGCTAGGACTAGTCAGAAATATTCCCATGTGTGCTCTTTCTGATCCTTGCCAATCCTCACATTAGGCGAATAACGTTTCCTTCTTAGTTAAACTCCTAAAGACTAAGACACAAAATGCACCAAATGTGGTGTCAACAGGATGGAAAAAGAAATAATCATGTTTCAGATAACAAGTCTATTACAGGTCCAAAAGAAATGGAGAATTACTTGACACCTTTCAGATCCTCCTAATTGCATACAATGATATGTTGAGGGTTGAGCCAAAGTGGTCCTTGTCATCTCTATTACAAGAAGCAGATAGAGAGGTTTCCAGCAAAGAATTTAAAAGGAAGGGCAAGCTTACTTTCTCCCTGAAAATAGCCTTTTTCTATTTCACTCAGAAAATGATTCAGTCATAATCAAATCATCTCATCCGCAAAGCCTGATCCCTCAAGCAATTTAAAAGTACAAAGAGCACAAACAAGAAAATGTATATCTCATGTTTCATTAATAGTCAGGACTCAGGAGCAAAATGATTTTATTCAGACCAACAAAGAAAATCACACACAAAAGCAGAGGATGATAGAAAACAAAAGTTATGCATCCATAGGTATTTCATTTCAAGATATAAATAGCTCTTCTATAAAGAAATAAATCTTCTGACAGCCCCAAGGAAAGGATTTTGCATTCAGGAAACACATAAAAACAAAACTATGAAGAAAATCAAATTGTTCCAGATTCAAGCATTCCACCTTGTGTTTCCGAGCAAATTCTTCCAACTGGGTTCTAAATGTCTCCAGTTGTTCCTTCATGAGATCTGTTCTAATCTTGGCAACATTTTCTCCAACTAATCTATATTGGTCCTGAGTTTATGGCCAAAACCACAAAACAACCATCAAATGAGACGATAAAAAAGTAAAATAAATTAATAAATAAAAAGAAATAAAACTTCAAGATATGGAACAAGAAAAAGAGCAGGTCATTTAAACAGTAATAACAACAACAATAACAATTGGGAAGAAAGCTTACCCGAGTAGCAGCAGCGGTTTGCAAACCAGCTATTCCAGGTCGCCTCCTCATATTTTAAACAACACTTGATACTAGACTATATAAGTCGTTCTTACCTGCATCAAGTATCAGCAAAGAATTGGATGAGAAGAACGAAGTAAAATCAGTGAAAGGAAAATAAAAGGACAAGTAGCTCAAGTAAAAGGCACAAGGACTGTGAAATTTGAATGGAGCCACAACAATTTCAATCTCTGGAATCTAGAATAACATATGAGGAATCATGAGAAGCACAAGAATGAGGTAGCCACTTCAAATCATAGTTAGCTGCCCAAAACATATGACCAGGCAATTCCGGAATTTTATATTTTTAATTTGTCATAGTTTTAGAACTTATCATCAATAATGATCAAATGCTTCTGGAGGTTCCTTATGCTCATTGCTACATTTTTAACTAATCCTTTTCACTACTTCTATATCATCTCCACTCCTCCATATTTCATTTGCTCAATCAAAACCACTCAACAATATTCTCTCTTAACCACTAGTTTTTCTTTGGCTCAACCGACAGAGAACTAGCAGGTGGTTCAAAAGGCAAAGAATTATGAGAAAGAACAGCAGCCTACACTAAAAATTCCAGTCAACAACAGATGTGGAACCCATATTCAGATTAACATCAAATATAAAATTAAAGTTATGATAATTCAAATAAAAATAAAAATAAAAAAGATACTAAGCACTTGTGCTCCCTATGCAAACTTGAGCAAAAAGTCATCAAAACCACTCATGTATATTGCAAACACCATATTGAGATCAAAATCAAAATAGTAGCCAAACCTTTTGAGGAATCAAATAAAAATAAACATCTGTCCTCAAAACATCATCACAATTCCTCAAAGCACTCAGATTATGATCATTCAATATGCAAACTTGTACAAGAATTTATCCAATCACTCTCAAAAATCCCATAGCAATACTAAAATTAGATAAGAAAAACAAATTATGAGCATTCATACAAAGAAATTTTTTCTCGAACAAAAACGAGTTGAAACTCGATCAATCAATTACCATCTCCAATAAATCCTTCGGGCCATGAGCAACCATTGACCACATATCATCACTACACAAATCCATAAGACAATCAACAATCAAATTCAAGTCCAATCTAAACAAGCATGGATTTAAAAAACAGAAGGAAAGAGGATGAAACTATGAGAGATTAAGGGGATTCAAGAGAGTACCAAAAATTGGGGAGGATGCTGCCGTGCTGTGAACGAAGCGAACAAGTTTACAAACAGAAACTCGTGGATCTTCAAGCGAAACAACTGGGGGTTTTTTTTTTCATGTTTACCCCTGTAAAAAACCATATTTATATTGAGCTACCTGATTTTTATTTTTTTATTTTATATTTTATTAATCCCTTTTGGCCAAGACAATATGATATAAAAAAAAATGTTTATTTTATAAACAAAATAATTTTGTTTATTATTTTATATTCTAAGCCCACATCTGATTAAAGCAAGGTCCTTACTAATTAGATGTTCTATTAATAAACATCGTCAAACAAGAAACTAAGAGATCGTTTGGCGTTGTTGTCAATTCCTATTTTTTATTTTCAATTTCATGTTTTGAAAATAAAATTGAGAAAACGTGTTTGACAAACTTTGTTTTTGTTTTTAAAAATTTTGTGAACAATCCTCGTATTTAGCAAACAAACAAACAACAATTTTATATTTTAACTGTTTTAGAAACGTTTTCAAAAATATTTCTTCCACCATAAACCCTTCCTCTTCTCCTCTTTTCTCTCTCTCTCCTTTTAATTTTTAATTCCTTTTAATTTTTAATTTGTATTTTTATAAAAAATATCAATTTTTTTACAAATTAATAATAATAACTTTAATAATATTTTTTTAAAAAAATATTTATAAAAAAATATTATTATTTTCACTTGATATTTTACAAATTAATTTATATAGAATAAAAAATTATATTTTTAAAAATTATTTGTGAAAATAATTGTTTCACCCTTGATTTTGTTAAACAATGATATAATATAATATATATAATGAAAAAATATTTGTAAAAATTTATTTTTTTGAGCTATTGCTTTTTTACTCAATCTAAAAAAATCATGACTATGTCTCTATATTGCCCCTCCTCTGCTTATATATATATATATATATATTATATTAATTTTTTTAAGGTCAAACACCAAAATATTTTGTAGTTTTAAATGATGCAATTTTTATGAGATATTTTTTACCCATATAATACCAGTCTATATTATTTAATTTATTTAATAATATAATCAAGTAAACTAATATGAAAAATAAAGTTTTATAAACAAAAAAATATATGGATTTGAAAAAAAAACAATAAAAAAAGCGTTATAATAGTTTTATGCTAACCAAACATGTTTTTGTTTACAACTTTTTAAAATACACAATAGTTAGTGTATGCTAACATGTTTTTGTTTTCAAAAAACTGAAAATAAAACGAAAACAAAGCAAAAATAAAACAAAAGTGAAACAAAAACAAAAACCAAGAAAAAACGATCTCTAAATTTTTAAAATTTTTATCTAAGAATGAAGTAGTTGTTTGATTTTGTTATAAATGTACACGTTTGGAGTTAGAATTATGGGAATTAAATAAAATATCTCTACCATGCTTTCCACTTTATTAATACCCCCTCAACTTCTGCCTATTATAATACAATACTTTTCAAAAATGGCATTAATTTTTTTAATTAAGATTAACAAAAACCAGTGAAAACATTGCATGTAAAAGCTCACTAGGAAAAAGAGTGATTTTAATTTATTACTGTACGTTGATTAGAGACGTGTTGGTGCAAAGAGGTGAGCTCATCCTTGTGTCAATGCAAGTCTTTTTTGATGCGAGACGAACTTTTATTCGGGTAGAAAAATAATTTTAAACTTTTATTAAAATTTAATAAAATAGATATAAAGATAAAATGTAAAACTCAAAAGTAAAGGGATAAAAAATATAACAGAGGAAGATATGTGAATTTTCTTAAATTTAATCATATAATATAAGAGTTTCAATCATCATAGAAAATATTAAGGAAAAATTGTAAATGATGAGACTATTATTTTAATGAGTATATGGAATTGTACTGATGATCTAATTTTTGTTAAGGGCTTCACAAGAAAGTTGCGTTTTAAATTTTATCAAGACGACAAAATAGTTTTTACCCTTTTAAAAAAATCATAACTCCCTTACATTTAATATATTAACATACAGACCAATTTTCTCCCATAGGCGTCTTGCCATTGATGGGCCGGCCAGAAAGGCTGGGCCAATTCCAACCTGCCTGTTTTGGGCCTCTCTCTGGAAACTGCCTTTCCGTTACAAGCCCATGGCTTGATGGACTGACTAGTTATTTTAATATATATATATATATATATTATTAAAATTTAGAAAGATTGATTAGTTATTTTAATATGGGAATTTGTAAAAGATCATCCGTAATTGGGGAAAAGCAATAGATAAAAAAATACACTTTTACTATTTATTGCACTGTTGAGTCTACTGTAAGTGAGCGTAGTGCATTAGTACTGTTCACAAAACGAGATGCTTTATAGCGTTGAATTGAAATTCAATAGTTGTGGATGAATGTTTGTAGAATTCAATTTTATAAATGAATTTTATACAAAAATTTGTAGAAGATACCACCTCTTGTAATAAAAATATGCACATTGCTTTTAAACCATAAAATAAAAATATGGTATGAATAGGAGAAGTAGGATAACAGTTATTGCAATGTGATACACATTTGTTTAATAAGTTAATAACTAATCCGTTCGGATAAAGAATAAGATTTTGGCCACTGTTTAAATATATATGGATTAGCTTTTGTATTTCTCTTCTTATCTCTACCAATATATATATATATATATATATATATATATATATATATAGAGAGAGAGAGAGAGAGAGAGGCATAAAAGAGAAGAAGGGGAACTAGGGATAACCTGATAAAATTAAAAATTAATATAAATGAAAGAAATTACATTTGAAAAACAAAAGACCATCGATTACATTACAAGGCCACCAACTTTTGCATGCCTCTCTTTGCTCTTACTCTCAAATCTCTACAACACCCTTCCAAAAATATTCCTTGAATATTCTTTTATAAAACACGTTTTCCTACTTATAATACAAGTAAAAACTATCTTTGATAAATAAACTCCCAAATTCAAAGTTGAATATCAAGTTATCAACTATCAAGTCCATGTGTTCCATTCACTGACCCATTCTGTCTTTGTTTTCAACAGTAGTTGGGTACAATAAGGTAACAAGTTGCGCAGACAAACGTACCATAGTCATTAGTCATCACAAATACAGTGAACCATCTTTGTTTTTTTATGGGCCTTGAAAATGACAGAGAATGATGCAATCACTCCCCCAATTTCCCACTTAAAACAAGTTGCCATTTTTTTTTTTTTAAACAGGAGAAACAACAGCTCCAGAGCCCTGTTAAACTGTCAGAAATGTGTACAAATTTCAATGGAGTAGATATAGTGATATACCGCGATATATAAAGCACTAAGACCACTCATATATAACCACTATTACATCTCTTAAAAATATACTTTCAGCTAAAAATTAAACTATTATCACTCGATGAAGAGCTTTATCAGTGACTCGCATACCAATAGACTATTTAGTCGTTGGCCCATCTTTCAACCATTCTAATAAGCCTTAGGAGCAACAAACAGAGCATAATTATGCTTATTTTATATAATTGATAATAACACTGGTTTAATAATTAGGCATGATATGGAATTTCATATAATCATTTGTTGCATGTGAAGTTGGAGCCTATTTAGGAGATGGCCATTTTGTAGTAGGCCAACTTCCTACAATCATTATATCTTTAGTCAACTATATTTGTATTTTCTCATCCTATTTTATAATTATATATACACACACATAACTATAAATAATATAGCTAATAATTTTTTAATTCATTTACATCAAAATCTTTTGTGTATGGTATATGTGACACTTCTCTGACTTTCCTTAAATAAAAAAACATTTGTCACCTATTTATCATAAAAAAAAACACTTACAAATGATGTAAGAACATATTATAAGGGAAAATAAATTATAAGTTCCTGAAAATTTCAAAATTTTTCAAACAGACCTTCTGACATTTGAATTTTTCAGACATATCTTCATTTTCTGACAGCTTATTTTTTAGTCACTGTAACTCACTCCGTCAGTTTAATCTATCTTATGACATGTACTTCCTTCTTAATAAATATATTTTTCATTTAACATTGCGTGTTTACGTGTAACAATATAAGTTTTCACTTAATATATTACATTTTCATTTAATATTTGTTTTTTATGTTTAATATCTGGCATTCTCGTTTAAAATTATATGTTTTCACTTAAAAAACTAAAGAGTATTTCCATTAACATCAATTACTTTTGTGACAAAAATACTGAAAAGTAAACTATCGAAAAAAAAGATTTTTTAGGAATATTTAAATTTGACTAGACAATATGTGAATAAGTAAAACTTGAAAGAATTTTTAGGACATTTTTAGCAGTTGTGATTGTAATATTGAGGGGGCACATATATAAAATAATAATATTTTTCTTAGGATGACCATGGGTAAAATTCTTTCCAATTTTTACGTTTTGAGAGGCGTATTATTGAAATCAAATGCCCACATGTTTCAAATAATGGTGGGTATTTGAATTTCTTCAACATCATAATTCCAATTTGAAAACTTTTTTTTAAAATTATTTTTTCGTGTAACATGTTAACGAATCAAAAAAACAAATCCACCACACATCACCACACACCACACATGCTTATTTTGATTATTATTGGTTTTTTTTTAAAAAAAAATCAATGCATATTCAAGGAGTTGATATTGTAAAATAAGACTTTCTAATGAAATTTTTTTATGCAACATATGTTAGGTATTCATTCACACATGCTTATTTTGAGTATTATTGGTTTTTTTATATTGTAAAATAAGACTTTCTAATGAAAATTTTTTATGCAACTTATGTTAGGTATTCATTCGCATGTTTATTTTGAATATTATTGGTTTTTTTTCAAAACAAAAATCAATGCATATTCAAGGAGTTTGATATTGTAAAATAAGACTTTCTAATGAAATTTTTTTATGCAACTTCTGTTAGGTATTCAATTAAGAACAACTAATGGAATGAGGATAGACTTCAAAATTAAATATGACTTACTCCCACAAACATATTGAGCTTTACAAATTATTACATAATAATAAATCAATTTCACACATGATAAATGGACAAATCTCACTTAAAAATTTTGTATTTTATTTGTTATCTTATGAACAATACTGCAAGTTTATGTATATATAAATTTATTCTAGCAAGTTGAACATTAAAAAATAAAATACAATAAATGAATACGAACAAATTTAATTTATGAAGAACCAAACCCATCAATATCTTAATAGCTTAACTGTTAACTTCATCGAAAACATATAAAATTTAAAGTAATTAGCTAAAGAAAATATCTAAAAAATAAAATAATAAATATGAGTTTTAGACTTGGTCTATCAAATATTATAAAGTTAACATTCAATAATGAATGTACACCTTGTTCTTGAATCATGCCATTCTAATCTTTGTTGTTATTCATTGCAAGGAAAATTTACAACTAGATCCTTATCAAATTTCCTAAATAAACTAGTCTTGTGACAATGAAATGAAGATCTAATGCTGCATATCTCTCGAGTTCAAAGTCTCATATGAATCAAAATCTCTCTTCTAAGCAATCTAATCATACATTAATAGTTTAAACATCTAGAAAAGAAAAAAAATATTAATATCATTGTATGCATGGGACAAACAATTGATTATATTTTCAAAGCATAGTTTTCCTTGTCATTTTATAAGTGCTAATGCTTGTTGCTTTCTTGAATCCTATTAAGAGGTGCCTTTCCAAGCACAAAGCCATTAACTAGCATGATTAGATTAAAGAAAAAAGTGATTAATTAGCCTTTGGCATTAAGGAAAAGCCATAAAAGTTGTATGTTAATATAATTGGTGATTAGCAATTATGCAAGCTGTTATTGTTAATGGTTAATAACTCGTGTTGCGTTATAATCCAAATATATATATATATATATATATATATGTATATTGAATTTAGAAATTTAAAAAATATGCAAACAAAATACAACATACTTAAAAACAAAAAGCAGGAGACATCTTATGATATAAAGTTTTATGGAGCTAACTCAAGAATAAATTTAAGGGATACTTTATTACAACTAATCATTCGGCATTACAAGAACATTAGAAAAAAAACACTCGCTGAGAAACAAAAAATATATATAATTAATAGTTTAAATTACAAGATACAAACAAAAACGATGGGAAAATCAAATCCTATCTTGCTAGTGGTCTATTGAGTATCAACTATCAAGAACCAAAGTTATTCTAAGAGCATCTTTATTCATTGAGCATTGCTCAATGAACGATCAAAATTTAAACGAGCCTCACTCATTTTTTTTTTAATAATTAACTCAATTTGTTATAAAATGTATAAATAATTATTTTAATATAATTAATTATCATTTGTTAGATAACTAAACTTTTTTAGATATATTAATAATTATTTTCATTAAATAATTTTTGCTAGATATATATATTTATTTTAAAATATAGTATAATAATTATGAAAAATAGTTTGATGGATGAGAGTTTAATAGAATAATACAATGACATGAACATCAAACTCTTAAATAGTATAACAATTTAAAATACCTAGCCATGATTACTATCACTAATATTATCTTTGACGATCTATTTTACCAAGTGGGCAATTAGCTCCTCTATGAAATACCATTGTTGACATCTTAATCATGAACTAATGCCACACCAGCTGATTAATTTGTCTTACATAAAGATTTTATTTATACTCAAACCTCTCAAATTATGTTTATTTTTTATTTTTGAATCTATAAAAGAGCGAAGACCAGCTGAAAATCCATCAAAACAGCTAATTTATATTACTAGAAAAATCCACTTAATTAGAATTTGTATCCGGATTAAAATCGTTTTTATTATCAATACTAGAGGTATAAAATAACTTTTTTTATAAATCTTAAACTTTAATATTTGTTTGTTGTTTGATGAGTAAAAATATATTTTATTAAATCAACAAAAAAAAGATGGAAAATATTCATGATGATAAAGATATAAATAGCATATTGCAATGTGTTTTGTAAAAGTAAAATCTCAAAAACAAAAAAAAAGGGAAAAAAAAACTTTCACGTTTTGGTTCTAAAGGGCAATAAAATTAATTATATTATGATTCTCACAATATTTATTTTTAATTCTAACTTTAATAATAAAAAATAAAAATAAAAAATAGCCGCACCAAAAAAAATTAAAATTATTAAAAATGACTGTGACGCACTCAAAACCATCAAATGTTGCAACGAATAATCATAGCTACACCCACTTTAGAGGCATCGTTTTGATTTAACAACTATTTTTCAAGATATCACTTTAGACCCGGCTTATATTGTACCAAATCTTTAACCCCAAAAAATTATAAATTTATCAAAGATTAATTGTCACAAAAATATATTAATAATTTAGTTATATAATATCAACAAGGTACTTTTATTATTTTCCTTGTGCTTATAAAAAAGAAATATGACTAACATCAAATATAACAAAATCTTATAATCTAAAATTTCCTTTTAGGAAATATAAGCAAGTTTTATTTTCAAACTAAATTGTCTCAACCTTTTTTAATAATTAAAAATTTAGTATTTTTTCAAAGCCCTTTTTAATGTTAAATCATTGACAATAGTAAGATGAGCAAAATAATCATAATTATTTAATTTTAGTGTTTAATATAATAATTTCACTTATTAATATATTATTTTAAAAAAATCAATGGCAAAGAGAAAAAGACAATCATAATTAAAAGTAGCGGTCATCCCAAGAAAAAACCTAATAAAAAAAATATATAATGACCCATCCATTATAAATGACATAAATACAAATTTTTTTCTATGGTTTTCTTTTTGTTTGCATTAGGTCCAATGACAGTCTAGCTCAATATCAGTCTAGCTCAATTGAAATGACATATATAATCATCTCTCAGTGTCCGTTTGCTTCTGCGGTAATGTAAAAAGATTACCATGTATTACGTGGTAATCTCAAAATATTACCACGTTTAACATTATATTAGTGGTAATCTGTATAGTAATATCACATTACTAACTTATAAATATTACTAAAAAAGTGATAATCATATTACCACCAAATTTGGTGTCTATCTTGAATTACCGTGGTAATTTTATAACTTTTTAAATTTTAACAAATTGATTACCATGAAAACCAAAGTAATAAAAGTTCCCAACCAAACATGGTTATATTAAATTACCGCAATATTCCCACCCATATAACATTCCCACTCATATTATCATAGTAATCTCGTTACGTGGTAATATGTCATTAACATGAACCAAACAGCCTCTCAATCTCAATATCAGTCTAGCAAAATACTTTAATCATTCGTGTATTTTTCTATCTTTACTCATTTACTATTATGTTAAAAAATTTCATTACTCCGGCTATACTCCAACTTAAAAACTGAAAAAAAAGAAACAAATTTTAAAAATAATCTCTAAAATAATTAGTTCAAATCATCATTAACAAATTATTTTTTTAATAAATATGAATAAACGATGTGATCTAACTCTCAACATATGTTTTGAGATAAAACAAAAAAAAACCTCTAATTTACACTGTAGCAGATGTTCATTTTAGAGAAAGTGAGGGAAATAAGGGGAAGTGGTCTGTCTTCCCCCACTTATGGTGTTCATTTGTGCTAAAGTGGGGGAAGTGACACTTTCCGTCACTTCTCCCACTTCCAACTGAAGTGGATTTTGAACTAAGCCCACTTCAGTATTTTTTTTACTGAAAGTGGAAGTGAGTCAATCTAGAAAAACTAACTTATTTTCACTTTTAAAGTTTTTTTTGAACTCATAGAACTTAATCCAACACCTAAATCCTTTGGTTATATTCTCATTTTCTGACAAATAAACACAGAAGTCCTGAAAGTGATATCCCTTCCTCTCACTTCAAAGAAGTGGCACTTCTCACACTTCCTCAGTTCCCCCACATTAACAGTGAAATGAACCCTTGCAATTCACATACTTGACAACACAAACAAGCTCCTAAATTTTAATATTATATATATATATATATATAAAGTATAGAATCAACTTCTAATCAATTTCACATCAATCATCAAAATCACCAAAATCTACAAAAGCAAATGAACTCAACCCCACCATCCTCCCCTCCCAACACCAAGTAAAAGCAACCGTCAATCAAACAACCAAACAACACAAACACAACAGCAACCTACTACCCAGCCAAACAATAACCCAATCAAACCCAATCCCACTGCAACTGCAAGTGGAATCTTCTCCTCACCATCCTTCTCCCCCCTCCCAATCATATACTTAACAACCATTAACTAATTAACAATTACCCAATAATCAATCCCCTCTCCCCCTCTCTTATAATCCTCAATCATCACCAATTTAAAGCTCACCACACCTCCTCCTCTCCTCCTCCCATTTCTCCACAGAAAAAGAAAAAAAAAAGGGAAAAATGGGAACAGGTTCTCGGAGTCCAAAAGACGGGCACGAAGTGCTACTGGGAAAGTACGAGCTCGGGCGCGTGCTCGGGCGCGGCACGTTCGCCAAGGTCTACCACGCGCGCGCGCTCTCCGACGGCACCAACGTGGCCATCAAAGTTCTCGACAAACCCGAAGCCGTGTGCTCAGGCATGGCCCCGCGCATCCTGCGCGAAGTCTCGGCCATGAGCCGTCTCTCCCACCCCAACATCGTCCGTCTCCATGAAGTCATGGCCACCAAATCCAAGATCTATCTCGTCATGGAACACGCCCGCGGTGGCGAGCTCTTCGCCCGCATCTCTCGACGTGGTCGACTTCCTGAACCCATGGCTCGCCGATACTTCCAGCAACTCGTCTCGGCGCTCCGCTTTTGCCACGCGCGCGGTGTCTCGCACCGTGATGTTAAACCTCAGAACCTCCTTCTCGACCGCGATGGTAATCTCAAGATCTCTGATTTCGGGCTCTCTGCTTTGCCAGAGCACGTCAAGGATGGACTCCTCCATACGGCTTGTGGCACTCCGGCTTATACCGCGCCGGAGGTCATCCGCCGGAAAGGCTATGATGGTGCCAAAGCTGATGCTTGGTCTTGTGGTGTCATCCTCTTTGTCCTTCTCGCTGGTTTCTTGCCTTTTGATGATGCTAATCTTCCGCTCATGTACCGGAAAATCCAGAAACGGGATTATGAGTTCCCACCTTGGTTTCCTCCGTCTGCTAAGCGTGTTGTTTTCCGGCTTCTGGATCCTAACCCGGAGACAAGACTCACCATTGAAGGTGTGATGGAGCTTCCTTGGTTTAAGAGGTCTTTGAGTGTTGATTCTCAGTTGAGCTTGATGGAAAATGAAGAGGATACAACAACGAAGAAGATGATGATTAGAACAATATCCATGAATGCTTTTGACATCATATCTTTGTCAAAAGGATTGGATTTGTCAGGGATGTTTGAAGGAGGGAGAGTGAGAGAACAGAGGTTTACTACAAAGGAAACAGTGGAGAAGGTTTCGGAGAGGATTAGAGAGGTTGGGATGAAACTTGGGTATGAGTTTGAGAACAGGAAAGGTGGCATTGTTGGGGTGGGGAAGGATGGGTCTGTGTTGAAGGTGGAGGTGTCGGAGGTGGCGCCGCCATTGTTGTTGGTGGAGCTGAAGGAAGAAGGGAGTACTGTTCATGTGAGTGATCATGGAGATGTTGATAATGGTAATGGTGAACGTGTTAAGTGGGATAAGATGAGACGTGAGCTTGCAGACATTGTGTTTGCATGGCATAATCTTGATGATGATGATGATACGTGAATTTGAGGTTTGGTTTGGTTTATTGTTTGAATTGTAAATATTTGATAATGTTTGTGATGATTTTAAGGTTGTTGTTTTATGGATTGGGTGTAAAAAAATTATGAATTTTTATGTATCATCAAATTGTGGTTGTTGATAAGTCCTGTTGAAGGAGTGTTGTTGGAATGGAATCTGTGTCTTTTTCTTTCTTTTTTTTTTTTGGGAGAATAATTATAGAAGTAAATGAAGGCTTTCATTGGGTCTTTCTGAGCCACAGAAGCTGAAGTGGAAGGTGGGATAGTGGTGGGAAGTTGATGCATTGCATTTGCAGTGCAATTACACTGCATTTGCCTTATTTCATGGAAAGGTGTTTGTTTAATTTAGTGGCTCTTTTGTTCTTTGAGAGTTTGGTCAAATATCAAGAAAACCAAAGTGGTTCACCTTCTGCCATCAACAATTCAATGTCACATATAATTCACTTTAAAAAACAAGAGCCAGCAGTCTTTGTTATTATAAAGAGTATGTGTATTATTAGTATATGAATTAAGAACTGATGTGGATCTAAAAATGACCTTTTTAATCTAAAATTGTCTCACATCTCATCATAAAATTTTTATTTAGTGTTACAATTACATATTAGCAACTGAAAAATTCAAAACCAACCAAAAAAAAACTAGAAATAAAACAATGTAAAATTTGGCTGATGACATTGAGCACTTATTCTTTATTATTATTAAAAACATTGAATTATTGATGCTTGGAGAAACTGAACTCCTATAGGAGGAAAGATCCAGATGAACTTTTATTGACATTTATAAGAATTGATTATATTATTGGTTGCACTCTGCTTGCATATGAGGCTCTTGCTTGTGCTAATGAGTGTGATGGAATTATAATTATCAAAGGACAAGCGGAAGTAGCAGAGAGTTTTCATTTATAAGACAATCTTCTTCTTTATTTTGTTTGTTGACTATTGTGATAAAATGAGAGGCTTATATTGCTAGGAGATATTATTATTGCTATTATTAATTTGGATAAGAGTAGAATTGTAGAAAGTTGAAGTACTTGTTTGCTTGTTGAAGCTACAACCTTTTTTTTGTAATATTTATTGACTTTCATATTGTCGATGTCAGTGGTCCAAAGTTCCAAACTAGTATTATTGATTTGTTTTTCACTCTCAATATAATGAAGGATATAACAATTATTAAAATAATAATTATTGTTGTTGTTGTTGTTGCTATAATTGTTGATGAAGTGGTAGGAAATGAAGTTATCCACATTTATTTTGTACTGGATTTAGTGATAGATTATTCTGAATTTATTTTGTAGATTTGGTTGGGTATTTGACAATTTATTCAAAATTTGTTTGGATTAAAAGCTAACAATGCAATGCATGAAAAATACATTGAGTTTATCCATGGTCATCGAAATTATCATTAAATAATATATATATACACACACACAAAAGCAATAAAGTTATAAAAAAAAAGACAAATAAATATAATAATACACTAATTATGGTAACTTAATAATTTTTAAAGATTAATTAACTTGATTAGACATCACATTGACAATTAAAAATCTACTATATATACCAAAAAATAATTCAAAAATCAAATCAAGCTAATAAATTTTTTTGCTATACCACTCTTGAAGGAAAGGGGTATAATATCCTTTCATAAAAAATTTGTGAATAAAATAGTGGATAAATAATATTATTATAGTTTTTATATAATATTTTATAGTATATAGGATAGTTGATCTAAGAATTTAATTCTAGGTTATACATTCATTATTTTCATACAACATTCTACTGCAGCAGGGGACATGTTATATCTCTTTCAAATGGTCTAAAGGAATAGAAAATTTTATTATTTCTCTGAAATGCCATTAGTTTTGAGCGGTAATGGTAATATCATTAGAAGCACTTATGCAGATTTACTTGACTAAGACCTTTTTTGAGTTGGCTTCTCAAAAAAATATTTTTTTAAATTTAGTAGAAGTGTTTCTGAAAAAAAAAGTGTTTTTCCAGAGTAAGTTAAGCACTTTTTTATATTTTGTGTTTGTATTAGTTTTTTCTGTAAAAGCAGAAGCTGTAAAAATAAGTTAAAAAACAGTTTTTTTTAAACGTCGCTCATGATTAGCTTTTGAAAAAAACTGTTTTTTTCAGCTTTTTACACATTTTTTCAGAAAAAGTCAATACAAACAATTTTTTTTTTAACCCAGAATTGTTTAATTTATAAAAAAACACTTCTGGATTTTCCAAAAGCTGATCCAAACCCTAAAATTTAGTGAGCCACTCGTCTGAATACAATAGGGTTATGTGATGTCATAACGCATGCGAGCAAATGAAGACAAGGAACAAAAGAAGTGTGTGCAAAAAAAAAAAATGCAATAATTATTCTATGATATGAAAATATAATAACTAAAAAAAAGGAAAAACACAAGAGAAAGATTATTCAATTATGCGTAGTTGTCAATCTTTCCAAAGTAGAAGCTGTCAAATGTATGACTAGATGTCAAATATAAATCCATTATAAAGTATGGTTTAATATTATATTAAATAAATAATGTATTTTTGTCATTTATTCTCACAGGACTCCACAGTATGGTTTAAACATTTCTCCATACCATGCGTACTCAATTTGATGACCCTTTAAGAAATTTGATGTTTATTCATTTTATTAAAAAAATGGAAAAAAAAATCCAATAATAATAATGGGATCAATAATTGGTTATGGAAAAGAAAAAGTCTGGCAAAGCTGTAAGGAACATATTCATTATGATGCCTTCGCCAAGTTTAATTTGTTTAGCTTCAGATATATATACAGAATAATGCTATACATCATGTATATATTTCACAAAATTTGACACAAATACTAGCCATAGCTTCGGAACAATCTCAGAGCCGGAATTAGAATACGCCGGAATTAGAATACTAGCCATGGCCCCGGAACAATCTCGGAGCCGGAATTAACATTCATGTCAAATTTCATAAAATCTATTCATGATGTATAGCTTTATTAATATATATAACCACACTGAAAGAGTTAATTTATGCACCCTAGTTTGGCATATATATATATATATATATAGATAAAATTTGGCATATAATTTAGTTGATGTAATTACCTTCAATTTGATCAATTTTAAATGATTTAATTTAATCAACGCTCGAAAAGACGGACTTTCTATTGGACCAGGCTTAACATCAAATGGTATTAGCTGCATTTATGCCTTTTCACAGTTCAACCACAACCCCACCCACCAACCCACCCACAAAAAGAATAGTAAATAAATAAATCAATCAAATAAAAAATTACTTCAGCTGGCGATGCAGATTAAACTAGACAATAATTAATTGTATGATGAGATCATTTATATAGAGTAATATAAAGGACCTATAGTGAGTGACAGTTCATGTATAACTACAAAAACACTGGACTTGCCATACAAGGAAGACTGGCATAGCTCTAGCAGATAACAACTTGCTTGAAAGCAGCCAAACTTGACCAATGACTCAGACTGTAAAATAGATGAAGATAAAACTAGCCGCATGTAGCGTTCGACTAAATAATAATGCCACATTTTGCTGAAAATGTGTTTGACAAATACAACAGCATAAGAAGAGGTAGCTTCATGTAAATAATACTGGCGTATTTGGCACATTTAGAGGTGATACTATTTTATTATACCTGGTTTTGTTTGTTGTTGTTGGCAGGGGTATCGGGCTCCCAATCCGCAGCACCATCCCATGGCACAGGTGTGCATGAGCTAGCACCACCGTGAATTCGTTTCTGGAGATGCTCCAAGCTGGCTGCGGGCTGCATTGATGGCGTCCTTCCCATCTTTAATACATCAACAGGAGGATGGGCACCTTCAGGAGGGGATACCACAGGAGGGATCTTTGAAAGGCAGGGGTTGATCCCTTGGTCACAGTGGGCACCCTGAAAGTAATGGTTTGGACCTTCTTGGATGGGAACAGCAGCATCTGAGGTTGCATCAGAAGGGCTTCCGGCGAAAGGCATGCTAAGTGATGAAACATCCGACATGGTTGGATACATGGGATTCACACCAGTTACTCTTTTTACAGAATCCTCTGCCATTTTCACCTGGAGAGAGAATGATGCATTGATACAACATTAACATGACATATATATTGGCAGCCTGTGAAGTTTATCCTGTAGTTTGGGAGTGGAAAACACGTTAATAGAAAAGCATCAGAAGATCTGCTCCCCACCCCTCCTCCTCGGGCAGCCTACTACATGATCAAGCTTTAATTCAAACATCGATAGGCTACGTAGAACAGTTTCTTAAAAAATACGATGAAATAAATATAGCCTTGAACACATGCTTAAAGATAATTATTTTTTAATTCAAAAACTTAATATTAGCTGCAAGAATACACAGATAACCTTCATAATAGACATTCCAGAAGTTAAAAAAAAATTGATTTTATAAAATCATCAATTCATACCTTAATTAACATTTAAACTTTAACTTACAGAAATTTAAATCTTACAACCCATGCAATCATCTGTCTAGTTAGCAAAACTCTTTATGTCAATAAATAGAAATCAACTCCCATATGTCATGCACGATATTAAAAAATTAATCAACCACCAGATATGCACCGAACAAGAATTCATCAGGTTAATTAGATGTTCCCACGTTCATCTTCCTTATAACCCTCTTCAGCTCAGAATTGTAAATATTGATGGTCTCCTCTTTGAAAGGAATGAAGAATCCACTCCAATTCTTGATTTAACTTTCATTAAAAGCTTGTGGAGATAACCCCATTGTTAACGTACTTATTTATAACCTAAATCTTATTTATCTCTATCTGAGAATTTCCATAACATATGCCACAAATAACTAGCAGGAACAACCTATGCATTATGGCTGTATTGTCACTTTCTATCACTCTTCCATCATACAATGCTATCTACTTATCCTCCTTGAAAAAAAAACTTTAGTATTCAAGCCAAATCCATAAATTTTCAACCAGCTTTTAATCAGCTAAGGACCAATTCATATGGCAAATAATGATAATAATAATAAATGAAAATAGAAATCTTGACAACCGAAATATACCTTTATATTTTTTTCCCTATAATTAATCTACTTTTCATGTCTTCCCACCATATGCAAAAGTTTGTAGCCAATTGTTTTTTCTGTTACTTTAGCCTTCTCCCCTGCCCATTAGTATCTTGCTCACAGTGACATAATACTTAAAAAAAAATGTCACTCCCCTACTAACAGATTATTAACTCCAAACCACGGGAGCACACACACAGTCAGAGTTTATAAGCATTACCTTCGCTCTCAAAGTTTCCACATCTGCCTTCAAAATTCTGTTATCAACTGCAGCTTCATTGTATTTCTGATTTATATCTGTAAGGCGCTTCAATAATGATGAGTTCTCAACTCTTAGTTGTGAAACCTGTGTGTTAAGAAATTCAAAACTTATCAGATGGCTCACAGCATTCACTTACAAACACAAAATTACCACATAACTGAATCAAATCTAATAAATCCAAACCTGTGTCTCAAGCTCACTCAGATGTGCTTGTTTTCTTCTTCTAGAGCGCCTCGCAGACTCCCGATTTGATAGCATCCTGAGAGATAATGGATGTGTAAAGAAACCAAATAATCAAATGATTCAATAGGGAAAGAGTTAACACAGATGGCCAAAAGGCTAAAGGAAAATTTCAACATATAAATAGTATATCAGAATATATAGCATCGAGGAAATAAGTCAGATCTAATGATAAAATGGGTTTTTATTCAGATGCATATTAGAATATATAGCATAAAGGAAATAAGTCTGATCAAATGATAAAAGCGAAAAGATATTTCATATATATAACTTTTATTCATTTTTGTGATATGCATATTTGAAGCTAGATCACTACTTATTATGCAAGATTCATATTTTACAGAGAATATATTTTTTCCCCTAAAAAATAGAAATTAGAAAGTGGGAGATGAAAAGCATAAAAACGAGAGTCTTTACAAAGGTTGAATTTCTGAGTTAAAACAACCTCCTAAAACGTTTTGCATCTGCAGGGTCCAAACTGTCATTTGTTTCCACTTCTCCTTCACCTTCATCATCATCTGATTGATCCCTTGATGAACCACTATTAGCAGGTTTACCTTGGACAACTGAGTTTTGTACGACAGCTATAGCTTGAGTGCCCAGAATTCCATCATCTGCATTAGTTCCTAAATCTCTGATCAGAATCAGTATCCACTGATAAAGAAACCATAACGAAACTAGCACACGATTCAAATGATCTAACTGAAGAAGATATTTGAGTCATAAGAATAATATTATTTGTAAAACATAAAGAAAATGCACAAGAATTGCTTGTATTAGTAATTCTTGAGTATTACATAAAAATAAAACTGTCACAGGAATATCACCAGATTGATTGATCCGTAAAGGCCTCACCGAACAAGTTCGCACTTCATGGAACATTAAGGTTTGGAAAGAAAAGAACAATAAGATACAATGACGCCAGTACAAATCAAATGAAAACAGCACCATGGAATCACAGGCTCCCCTGAAACAATATGACATTTTCCTTCAATGGGCAGGTTACTGCTGATAGATTCACTGCACTATCCACAACTTGAAACTACCAATTCAATTCCATTTCCTTCCATATTTACTGAATTTCATGTTCCTGCTGGCACATCATGTCCCTTCAGACCAAGTGCATGAATCAAATTGAAAACTGAGTCAACCTGAACCCCATCTGACCCTTTTCCTAATCCAGTATTACACCCCATCTATTGCATTCCTATAAAGGTCAACACTATAATCTTTGCCTTTTGATTCCATTAAAGTCTATCACTGTAAGAAGTCCAGCATTTAAAATTGCCCAGAAACAAGTATTCATCATGACACAATGTGACAAAACAAAAATAATCACGCACAGATGCACCTAGGCCTTACATGATAAATTATTTCACAAATGCTCGCCCCTCAACATTTTTACTTCAGCATGACAAATTAAGAGACAGTAAGAGAAAAATGTATACCATTAATAAGAGCTTGAGATCCAATTTGGGAAGCCTGTGGAGCCAGAGAGCTATTAACTAAAGAAGAATCTTGAAGTTTTACACTTGTACCCTGCATTAACGAAACCAAATTATGATTTATTGTATGCTTCACTCATCATTAAAGTGCTGACTTCTATGCATAACAAGTTGATAAAATGTGGATAAGTCGAGTTTTTTTTTTATTATTGAATATCTAGGAATCTACATACAAGAAATTAACTTATAATTATTTGGCAACAAGACAACACACGTTAGCCAAAAAGAAAACTAAGCCCCTTAAACAAAAATAATCAAATAAGATCACTGTGGATGTGGTGGCCCTTGATCTATCAAAATGGATAGTCTCAAACTAGAAAATTATAGCTTAATTATATCCAACCCAATGATCGTGCTAACAAAGAGAAATATAATTATTTCATAAAAGCATGTATAAACATTATGTCAAAGAATTTTACTAATATTATGGGCAAAAATGTGCTCTGAATAACAAAAGCCATCATCAAAGAAATTCTTTCCATTTAACCAAGCAAGGATCATCCCCAAGGTCTAAAACAAAACCGCCAAATCCCCAGCGACCCACAAATCTGCTACCGTGACCCAAGAATTCTAGCATTACGACTAAAGCTGCGCTTCATATAACAAAATCCATCATCAAAGAACACGGGGAATAGAAAAGAACCCAAAAGTATCCAATTTCATGAACAAAGAGCAAAGAACATCCGATCCACTAGAAGAAACAGGAGAACCGTGAAATCTCTAAAGACAAAGAGGCATACCCGTGACATCGCCACAGCGGCGCAATACATATCAAGCTTTTTCTTGAGAAGCGCGGCGTACTCCCCCGGATCAACATCCGTCGGCGGATCACCCTCCTGCAGCAACGGCCTCTTGATCTCGACGACATCATCGTCAACTCCACCTTTCGAAGAAACGGAAGCATTAGGGTTCGAATCAGGATTGGGGCTAGGATTTCCCGCCACCTTGGTCGAAGAAAGCGAGGAACTCCCGCGGATCGCCGCCTCCTCAAGGAATTTCTCGAAAAACCATTCGGAAGGGCTCCGGTTCATCGGTCCCCGACTGGCTCCGGCTCCGGCGGCGCACATCGGCGGCTGACGGCGCCGGCGATGGTGCCCAGAAAGAGTCAGTGATCTCATCCACCGGGAAGACCCTCTCCATGAATCCTTTTTCTCTAAAATAGTTGATCTAAAAGCTTCATTTTTGGGAATAGCTTGGTCTTCTCTGGCAGACGTGGAGGAGGATGGGGGATGATATAGTCTGCGACGGCGTCGTTAATTTCACAAAACAACCCCTGCCTTTTTATTTTATTACACTTTTATATATATAATTTTTAAGTTTTAGTTTTGCGTTTTGAGAAACTCTTGTCATTCAGCGCAGCCAGCAAAAGCGAAAGACTTTTTTTATTTTTTTATGTGCACAAAATAACATAATTAATTATTAAGAAACTTCAAGAAAAGTATGTTTAGAGTCTTTAGACCTCTGTTTATTTTACCAGGAGGTTTTTAATATATATATATATAAATTTATAATTTTTTGAAAGGGTGTGCATTAAAATCATTTTTTAGGATGGCTAGAAATGTCTACTTGTTTATGATTATGACATTATGTTTAGAAGAATCAATTTTTTTTAAAAAAAATAAATAGATAAATCACTATTTTATTAGAAACATAAAGTACAGGACGAGACTAACCCACAGAAAAAAATAAACACTTAAGAAAAAAACAGAGCAACTGAATTCTCATCAGTAATAAGACACTCAGTGTAATAACAAGAAAAACAAATAGAAAATTGAGAAAAGAAAAAAAAAACAGATGGGTCAATGAAAATATCTACAGATCTGTTTGAGCTGCTTGTAGAAGTTAATTACCCCTGATCTATGAGAGAGTCTGCATCGCATGATTGAAAAATCTGATTTGATTGAAGCAATACAAAAAAAAATATATTTTTTTGATTTAGTTGGTATAGAGAGATACAGAACAACGACAAGTTCGAAAAAATAAATAATGAGTGCGCCTTTGATTCTAATATGAGAATAAGGATTTATCTGGTTTTTATTTCTACTCACATTCTTTGTTTTGTTTTGTATTATCTTTCCCCTAAATAACCCACTAACAACTTTCTTTGCCTATAACCTATAGAAACCTCTACATGATATCTACGTTTTTTTTTAATTAGTGAAAATTTTATATAAAAAAAAATTATAAAAACAAAATCTAGTTGAATTGAATACTTCCTCTATCCCTTAGTCCACCTTAACAGTTTCCCAAAGCACCAAAAAAAAATAGTTAAAATTAAAATTTTGCATCTTCGCATTTTTTTCAATTTCCTCTTTATCTACAAGCTTGTGCATTTAAAATAATAATGATAAAAAATAAAACATTTAAATATATTGAAAAATCAAATTTTAAAAACTAACGCTTAAATTAGATATGACCATAAAAAAATTTTAAAAATGAACGCTTATAATGAGATAAAAAGGAGTAAATAGTTTCTTCAATGGCAACTAGCTTTCCTCATTGAAATTCTCCCTATATAAATGCTTAGAATTTTGTAGTGTTAAAAAAGATTAAGTATGTGTTCAAGCACAACTGTGTGCCTTAAAATTTTCTACTTTTCAGAATACACAATAAATAACAAGGTTTTTTCTATTCACAAGAAATAAAATAAATAGATATTTGAATGAGATGGTGCAATCCCACAAAAACACTTAGGATATTTAATCAAAGGCTAATATTGAATGACAGTAGCGAAGGAGATCTTTTTAAAGGCTGATAAATTTTAGCTGGCATTCCAACGAAATGAGTCGCCACTTATTTGGCCAATTCTCTACTCTTATCCATTAAAAAATATTTTTCAACAAAGTTCTACTCAAGTGGACAATTTGCTTTAGCATAACTCCAAAAGCTTCCTCAAATATCTTATAATTCAGTTGAACTATTGAGTTGATATGAACGCATACCTCTACAAAATTATAAGGTTGTACGATTCATACAATAAATAAACATACAATACATAAATAAATATATTAACTGTAAAAAATACTCAATGCCACTAAAATAATCAACAAGAAAAAGCACTGAAAATGGAAAATCTATACATGTTAGAGAGTTCTATACATCTATATCATTAGGAAAAAAGGACAACCAAAAGAAAAAAATTTTCTTGAGTGTGTGTGTAGCCAGGGACAACAAATGAAGAAATACACACATACACACATATATATATATATATGGACAAATTACTAGGTTGCTACCATTTGTATAGTCATAAATTTAAATAAATAAATATAACAACTATTAAAAAAAAACCACAAAGGCACTAAACTTTTGCTAAACTCTTAATACACTCTTAATACAGAAGGAAAAAAACATTAATAAGAAAATGGAACCTCTTGCATTTATATGAGGGAGTGATTTCTACACTAGCAAACACTGAAGAAAATGATCAAGGGATGAATTAAAAGGACAAAAATTTCCTCCTACTATGTGACAAAAAATCGAGATATACATGTGTGCATAAACAAGGAAAATTATTGGTGGCTAATAAAAACAAGTAGCTCATTAATTACAGAATTAAAAAGATAAGAGATCCACGTGTTTGAAAGCTACAATTTTTTCACATTTCAATTAAAAAACAAAAAACAGTGTAAAGAAGAAAACTCCAAACATAGATTTAAAGGTAATTGTCGTTTTTTCAGCATATATTAGATGCTAATCTGGGTTAACTGATATTAACTATAAAAGATGAAGATGTGACATGAACCTGAATCTGATACTAAACAAGGTGGGTCAGAACAGGTCTAGCAGAAACAAGTGTGCCCCAGTTGGCACAATAATATGGAAAGTAAAGGGATTTATTTTAAAACAAAATAAGAAATGCACGTACATATAAAAAAGTTGCACAACTTTGTTTCTCATCTCCTATGAAAGCAATTTGTGGCCAGTGTACCAAGAAAGCAATTTGTGGCCAGTGTACTGAGAGAACCTATGGTTGATTCTCTGTAATGACCATTGCAGTGATTTATCATTCATGTCAATATAAAGATTTTTGTCCTTACTTGAATAATCTCAACGTTGAGATTCTCACACATCTATGTCCAATCACAAGTAATTCTTTTCTTTTCTTAATTCTTATATATTTTTATGAAGATTAGATCTATTTAATTCTTTTAGTTTATGCTAAAAAACAAAAAAGAAGGAAATAATAAAGAGTTTGTAATAAGTGGCTAAATAGGCCAAATTAAAAAAAAAGAGAGGTTTTTTTATTATTATTAATTTAAAATAATAATAAATAATTCTACCATGACAGTATTAAAATTAAAAACTAGGTTTAGATCAAAATTACAAAAAAAATGTGCTAGATAAATAAATATATATATATTTGACGAAGAGCATCGGCTTTGACCAGCATGTATTCAAGACTTGCGCACAGTAAAGAACTCTCCTACGAAGCTTAACTTAACAAAGAGCACGTTCAATTATTACATGCCTTTGCTCTTTGCAAGAGCGGGGCATCAAATTTGCGTCTCACCGAATAAAAGAGAACAAAGTACAATCAGGCCACAAGGCCTTTGGCACACATTAATAAATCTAGCTAGTTCATTACTTACACTTTATAAGCACCAGTAAAAGTATTTTTATTTCAACAATGGCATTAACTTTTTTTGTGTACAACCGGAAAAATTTTCCACTGTGTAAATAAGGGGAAAAAAGGAAGCATATAATAATCCCAGTTATTGTTCACAGTGCGCAGTGACTCATATTTTTGGCCCAAGACGATCAGCTAGTTCCACACTTGCAAGCTATTACTTACAACAACTCCACATAACATGTCGTTTATGTAAGCTATAAACACTGGATTAATTAGCCAAACAACCAAGTGAAGACAAGGTAAAGTTCAAAATAATCTAATAACTTCATCCTATTTTACTTTGTCTTTTTTATCCCATTGTATGGAACCTTCAGTTCTGTGAAGAGTTATCTCATGGTTCCATGGCTACTCTATGATTCTATTTATCAAGTGCCCAGCTCCAACTGGAGCAGCATATCCAGCTGCTCCAGTTGAAAGTTGAATCCTCTTCAACATATCATAGCAGATACAGCACATGGCTTCAGAGGCAATCCTCTTCTCCATTAACCTATTCCTCTAGTTCCATGGCAATGGAGATCTCATCTCTAACATCCTTATCCGGAAGCTGAATCTCTTAAGATTCCTTTTGGTACAGAGAGAGAGATCCGCAAACACGTAAAAGGTTCCAAAGAAACTTCAACATGATACAGATCATTGTTCTCCTTTTAATCTCACTTTTTGATGCATGATCATTCACACTTCATTCTAGTGCCAATATACCACATGGTGTTTGGCGAGAGATAAATATAGATCGAAACCAGCCTTGTCATCACGCCAAAATGATAAAATAAGCCTCATTCATGGGTGTTATTCCTCCTCATCCTTTTCAATACTTGACTTCTATTCTCTATCCCTCTCTATTCATCAAACAATATATAACAAATATAAATCCACATTTCTATTTCACTCAAATCAAACATAGTCTCAAATTCAAGATTCAACTATCCCTGCATACTCTCATCCAATTGTTAACATCCAAGCAACACTGATACACTAAACTGCAATTAAAAAGACAATTTTTTTTTTCTTTTATTTGCCAAGAAGAGCGGCTAGACCTCTAAGGAAAAGTAGCGACATGTATAAGCCTCGACAGAACAAATAGAGGCGGGTGCGGAATCACCTGCACACAACCACTACTTACACTCCCAAAAATATATTCTCACCTGTGATTTGAACTCTCACCACTTGTGAAGGTTCTAACAGGGACCCAACTACCAATAAACCATTCCGGCATTAGTAAAGACAATGCATTTTTTGTATAACCTCATGCTGAGTTATTCTAGTCCTGTCTACTTTGGAAAACATAATCTCCTACTCAAGAAAAAAAAAATTCCATAAAACTTTAATTGTAAGTTGGAATCCATCACATAAGCTCAATTAAATCTTCAAAGTACCATGATTTGTTACTAAACAAAACCCCTAGTGGATAAGTTGTAAATGAACAAACTCAATCTATTAAATCAATCAGAAACATATAACTGAAATCAATTTCCTTGTGATTTAAAAACAAAACAAGAGCTCTTAATGTAAAAGCAATGTCACAGTTAGATGCATTGAAAGCAGATTAGACATTAATTCTGTTCATAATGATGCTAGCATCTCATGCATTGTTCGGTTCCTCTAATTTCACAGAACTCGAATTTTGTTTGCTTCAAACTACATTAGACATCAGCAGCAGCGGACTAAGATTTAAACAAACTTCAACAATAAGCAATAATCAGCTTGAAACCTTATAAGCTTGATAATCAAATAGTAAATGGTGATCAAATCCAAAAGAAACAATGAGGTCATTACAGTGAATTTGGCTTCCAAAATCAGGCTACCAATTGAAATGAATCCCACAATCAAGTATACAAATCATAATCTTAGGAAACTATTAGAATCAATTGGCAAGATCGATGACTCACAAAATCGAGTGTATATACCTAACATTATCTTCAGAAAAATATGAAATCAATTAGAAATGGAGATGAATCCTGAAAATCAACTATGGAAAACACTTTGCATCAAATGAAAACGAATAAACTCGATAGGATCAAAGCATACCAATTGAGAGGAAACCCTAAAAAAGTCTCTGGGATGAGATTGAGAATGCCTCTCTTGCGCATCGGCCACGAGGAACTCATTCATTTAACTAAATGTTATTTGTTTGCAATTATACCCTGAAGTTTTAAAAAAATAAACGAGGCTGTATACTAGTATCCAGTATATATATATATATTCTAAATTAAAAATTAATTAAAAAAATTTTGGAAAACTAAAATGAAAATATTTCATTTGAAATAAAAATAAATAAAATGACCAATCACTAGCACTTTAGGAGTGATCAACTCACCCATCCGTGACTTGCAGTTATGAATAATTTATTCTCTTTTGGTATAATACCTAAATTGATCCCTCTATTTTTACCTCTATCTTCTGGCATGGCGAAAGTTTTTATATAAAAACTTAAAATTATTCACAAAATTGTAAAATTTTATATGGCAATATGTTAATATCTTTATAAAAAAAATAAAATAAATAAATAAATAATATATATTATAATATGAAATTAGTGTCCGGTGGGATAACAGATTGGCAGGGATTTTTTTTTTAAAAAAAAAATACATTCTAATATCAGTTTAAAGAACTTCTTAGAGATTAGGGAACATTATGGGGAGGTAGATTAGACATAATTACAAAGTTTTAACTATGATTTTTTTAACAAGATTTTAACCATAGACAATTTGGTAAAAAAATAGAAATTTGCAATAGAATTTTCAATAGCATCTGCATAATTGCTCTGAAAAACTGTGAATTATTTGTTATTCAATTATCCATTCGCTTCTAGGATCTGGGCACATTAGTATACATATTCTATGTCCCAAACATTTTGTCTACCCTTAATGAGATATGATCTTTTTAGATGACAAATAGTGCTTACAACCCTTAGAGAAATCTTTTTTTATTTGTGTGATATATGTCTTTTTATTTGTGTGATATATTGTGCTATCTAGATCAAACAGAATAATCACCTTTTTTTTTTACAAAATACTATCATGTCTTGCGACTAGTTACAAAATTGATCATATGCTAATCGTTTAGATAAATGTTACTCTAGACTCACGAAAAATCATACAAAATTAATCAAACAAAATTTTTATTAAAATTTTTATTTTGCTGATTTCTTGATTTCTGCTTCTCGAGGACTTTGGAGGATTTAGCAACAATCTCTAATAATGAACCTCCCGACTCAATAATTTGATGGTAACCGTATCTGTCTCAAGTTGTTCCCCTGTAATTGTTCATATTCACGTCCAATGGACATGTTTTTATTGTATTTTTCGTTTTGTTTTATATTCGCTTTTCAATAGGTTCATAGTATCCTTGTTGTTATGTTATATATTTCTATTCAATAAAATGGTATTTATTCATCCAAAAAAAAAAAAATAAAAAAAAAAATAAAATAAATAAAATTTTATCAACGAGCAACAATCCATTGAAAAGGACAAGACGAAAGAATCAAACCAAAAATGAAAATTACAATATAATAAAAAATAATAATTATTATTATAAATAAAATAATAATAATAAAGAAATCCACGCTTCTTTTGGATTCCTTTCCCTTTCCCACCACCGCCTTTCCCCATTCTTCTCTCTCCCTCCTTTTTTTCCTCTATATTTATATAAACCCTCGTGAGAACCCAGAAGCTCGTCCACACCCTCGAGCTCCCCGGCCGATGCCCTTTCGCTGCCACCACTGCCCCCCGCCGGAGATTTTCGCCGTATCCCATCCCACATGGCCAACCCCCCGCAGCCCCCGCCGGACTGCATAACCGACGACTTCTTCGAGCAAATACTATCCATGCCCTCCTACGCTGGAACCGATCCTAGCGCCGCCGGTATCGGCCTCCAACTCAACTCCGGCGAGGGCTCTGCTGCTTCCTTGGCCAGCGCCAGCGGAGGGTATTCTGGGTCGTTGTTCCCGCTTGGGCTGAGCTTGGAGCAAGGAAGGAGCGGGTTTGGGGTGGCCGACGATGGGTCCGGTGGCGGGAAGCGGTTTCGGGATGAGAACAATGATAAGGCGGCGATGAAACCGGTGAGTAGCCTTCTTTATGAACTTTTTTGCCCCTGGTTTCGGTTTTGAATGGCGGCGCGCGCGTCTTGGGTGTTTAGGTTTTGGTTCTTTTGGAGGGAGGTGGAGGGTGTTTTTGACCTTTTGTGTTCGCCGGTGTAGGAACTGGCGAGCTTCTTCCCGGCGTTCGGACACGTTCAGGCACATCAAATCCGGCCCAATCCTCCTCCTCAGGTCCGCTCAAGCTTTCAATTTTGAGAATGTTATTTTCTTTTTCTTTTATAAATTCTTATACATGTAATGCTAACGTCAGTTCGGTGGTGAGATCACCTCCTTTGCTTTTGTTTTTGTTTTTGTTTTTGTTTTTTTTTTTTTAAAAAATTTTTTTAAAAATTGTTTGTTAGGTGTGCTGGTGTGCAAGTGATTTAGATGATTCTGAAAATTTTAATTTAATTTCATTTTTTGGGTCAAGATGTTCAATGCAAAAGTGACGAATATTGGAGTTGCGTCTGTGGCGCCGCTGCAGCCACCGGCCCCTCGGCCGAGGGTGCGCGCCCGGCGGGGACAGGCTACAGATCCGCACAGTATAGCTGAACGGGTAATGTCTTGTGACTTTGTTGTTTACTTGTTGAAATTTTCGGTTTAAGAGTTATTTGTATTTGAAATTAGTTTTTAATAACAATTATTTGATGAAGATTTGATTTTTAGTCAACTGGAAGGAGTGATGGTGAAAAAATCTGCCTGCTTTAAGAAAATGAATTTTGTATTGATTAGTGATAGAGGAGGAATTTGATGACAAAACAGTGCTGGAGAATAGGAGAAGGTATTGTTATATGTGGAGAGAAAAATGGATTCTGATGTCAGCAATGTGGAAAAGGGAGAGGAAGGTAACTAGCTATGTCATGGTATTCAAGGTGGATCTTGCTAATGGTTTGACTAGTAGTAGAAGGATCTAAAATATGACAGTTGAGAGAGGAAGAGCAGCAGGTTATAATTTTAGAAGATTGTTGGTGAAGGTCATTCAGTGATATCTCTAATCTCCATGAGAGAAATCATACGCCACATGCTGTCTTGGCTGATGAAAGTTCCAATTGACTTGTGTGCAGCTATTTTTACCTTGAGTGCTTTGCAGAACTCTCTGCAGATTGGGTTTAGGTTAAATATATCAAAAATTGCAAGAAGCTTTGCCTACCATCCAAGACAAGGCTCTAAATTAATTTCTGATATGAGGGAAATGAAATGGGACAACAATGATCTTAAACATAGAATTTTTAATCAAATCTATTTGGGCCATTTTATTCTTTCCAGCCATAAAGGGGCAGTTGTTCCAATTTTCTATTACGCAGTTTTTTTAAAAAAATTATTTGTTAGAAGTGATTTTTCTGTTTTTATTAAATGAGTTATGGGGTTCAATATAATTTGGATACATTATCTTTGGTTTCTTGTTTTTATTTTCTAGTTGTTATTTGTGTTTTGCTCTCAGTTTCCACCATCCTTTTTTTTTGATATAATGGCAATTTTAATAACTCCTTTGTGGTGCAGCTACGTAGAGAAAGAATAGCAGAAAGGATGAGGGCTTTACAAGAGTTGCTACCAAACTCCAACAAGGTCAGCTTATGAGGAGCATTTTCATTCTATTTTCCATTTTATCCATATTCTGATATTATAGCTGTATGTGTACCCGGAGTAAAATTTAAAATTGTTATTTTTAATTTCTATACTCATCATGTGTAGTTATCTGTCTGATTTGTATTCTGTAATTGAGATGACACTACTTGTTACAGTGGGGGAGGGGGCCACAGATAGTGTAAAACATGGTTTGGTGAATTCTTAGGGCAGGGAATACAACTAATTTGCTCAAAGATTATAAAAATAAGAGAGATTTTTTTTTGTGTATTAATTATAATATTGTTTACGAAAGTAAAAGTTATGTGATAATTGAGAAGTATCTGTGATGAAGATAGTGGACAAATGATTGAGCTAGATAACTCAGTGTCACATACATCTGGGCTTCATCCTTTCCCATTGGTACAGTTTTAACATAGGTTGTTGTATGTTAAATGCAAGATGACATGAATCGCCAATGGGAATTCTCTGAATAGACGAGTGGCAGAGATGCCAAGGAAGTATGGGATCAAAATTTTTCACTTGTGTATTTCTTCAATTGACAAGATAATATCTTAGTGAAAGGTCATGGTTAATCTTTGTTTTGATGGCTATCTTATTGGCCAGGTCATCCAATAAGTTTTTCCACCTCTCATAGATTCAACCCTTGTACTCTTTGTTAAATTCTCACAGTAGATTAGTTTTTCCACTCTACACTTGTGTACAGCTGCATGGTCTCTAATTCTTGTGCCTATGGCTTTATAATTATGCCTCTTAATGCCTTCCAGGTATTCAAAGTCACCCAACCATGTCTTTTATGAAGTTTTAAACTTTTTTTCTTAGGCCACTAGGACATTTTAAACTGCTTGATAGAGGAGGTTAAATCCCTGCTGTATAGCTAGCTTTCAAAAGTTTAGGTGGTGTTTGGTTGTGGTTAGAATTAGCAAGGATTAGTTTGAATAAGGATTTTGGAATTTAAATTTGTATTGGCGGGAAAGTTTTATCCCTTGTTAATTCAAATTCTTATGAATTTTGATTTGATTAATGCTAATTGAAGCAAATGCCTTTCTCTAGGTGCTTTATGAAGTAGATCTTTTTGCTGTATACAACTAGATACAGCTTGGTACCAGTGTTCATTTTTTCAGCATTATAAATTTTACCTGTGAAACTTGATTCAATTTACAATTTTCCGCTATGGATTTCAAAATTAAGGCCACTAAGCTAGGCTTTTGTTATGATTGTTTAGGCTACTTGAGTAAATTGTATGTGCTTGAAAAGCAGAATGCTTGATCTACTGCTTCTTCCTAATTCTTATCTATCAAGATTTTTCAATTGCCCCCACCCCCCAATGTGTCCTTTCTATTGTTGATAGTAAAACTTCATGTGAGTGTCCTTGTCTTTATCCTTTCCATTTCCTTGATAGAAATCTGAAACATTTGGTGAAGATGCAATCGAATATCACATTGGAACAGAAACCTAAATGATTTTGACTTTGTTGCATGGTCTTATGAGTAGTTGCATTGATGCCTTAGTCACTTTGAAATAGTTTATGTAGGTTATATGTGAATGTTTTTCTGCATTTTGACAGTAACAACCAATAGTTTTTAAATTCACTGAAAGTGATATAAATACGCTCTGGCATTTATTTGTTACAATTTCCCTCTGTATTTGCAGACAGACAGAGCAGCCATGCTTGATGAAATTCTAGATTATGTGAAGTTTTTGAGGCTGCAAGTCAAGGCAAGATCCACTTTTTCATGTTAGCTTGTGCTATTTTTGGTCTGAGTTTTCTTTAAACAATTTGGAATCAAGTTTCTGTTGGTGCTAGAGATCCGAACTCCTTGATATGGAAAAATTCTTTCATGGGTCTGTTGGCATGTTTCTCTTGTTTTAAGCAGAAGTTAATGGATGCCAGTGTGGTCAAGTTTTTGTTTCTTTTTTTATATATTTTTGAAAGACTTCAACAAGAAGTGAGAATCATACCTTTTTCTTTTTCTTTACTTTTGTCGTTCTTGGATACTCAATGCGACTTCAATCATATTCCTAACTCATATGTCATGACAGGTTCTGAGCATGAGCCGTTTGGGTGGTGCTGGTGCTGTGGCACAGCTGGTAGCTGATATCCCAGTCTCATCTGTTGAGGTAATAGACTGATAGTAGAACTAGCACTAATATGAACGCCCATTGTTATATATAGACTTTTCTTAATATACTTCACATATTAGAAATGTGCAATTATATCGTTTATGTTGGTGATAATTTTACTAGATCAAGTGATGTCAGCATTTTCTCTTTATTGGTTATTTCTTCATGATTAAAGCTCTACTGTGGTTTTTTTGTGCTACCTAAATGCCAATTGCCATAAAGTTAATTTTCTGTGGTAGGTTTGCAAAGCTTATTCATCTTTTATCTATACCTGTGAAAGTGTCCTGCATGATACTATGATGGTATTATTTAAAAAAAGAAAAAGAGGAAAATGATATGCAAAGCATGCGTGCATGCAGATGCTTTAGTCCAACAGTACTTTTAAATAGAAATATCAGTTTTCAGTTCACATTGTCTGATGTTTTATGGAGTTGATCATCTGAAAATGCAGCTGTTTGAGGCTTTTCTTATTCAAGGTTGCCAACAAATTTCAGGAAAGGCATATCTGATAATTCTGATGAATTTATATGATTTAACTGAATAATATTTATTTATGTGTTCTCTGGTCTTTCGCTAACATTTTCGGTTATGAAAAATGGTTCTTGCAGTTAAAGTTGATAGAATACTATGTTAATACTGCATGCATGCATTGATGCTGTACCTTGCTTTTGTACCTTATCCTCCCATGCCCACTCACCAACCTCAATATACCATGTGCTTAATAAGCTACTTGATTCTGTTTCTTTTCAACCATGCTCCGCAAAAGGTGCTGTTCATTATGTACATAGAAGATGCTTAGAGCATATGAATAAATGTATCTATGAAAAACAGATACTGACAAGCGATCTGATGCACATTCTTATTCATGACTTTTTTTTTTTTTTGTCTTTCCTGCTTGTGTTATACACTCATTTTCATTTAATCTCAGTTTCTTCTGATTCAATTCCTTCAGGGTGACACAAGTGAGAGTACAAACAAACAACAGCAGGTGTGGGAGAAGTGGTCCACTGATGGCACTGAAAAACAAGTGGCAAAGCTCATGGAAGAAGACATCGGAGCAGCTATGCAGTTCCTCCAGTCCAAAGCTCTTTGTATCATGCCTGTATCACTTGCCAGTGCCATCTACCACTCAAACCACCAGCCCGATTCCCCGACGGTAGTCAAGCCGGAACCTAACCCCTCTTCATAGCCCAAAATCAAACCCAACCTCAGCTCATGTTCTCAATCTGATCTGATCTGATCTGATCATACAAGGCACATTGTAGCTCCAATCTCTTACGATAGTTGGTCAAGATAGTTCCACAAAAATGGCCCACCCTACCCACCAGTAAGACATCTCTCTATCTCATCTTCTTTCTCTTTTTTCCTTTGTCTCCTTTTTGTCAAAAGTGCTGTGATTACAAGGCAAGCAAAGCAAAGCAAAGCTAAGCAAAGAGTGTCCACTGGGAATGTATCTCCTGATGTTTCAATGCTATTCTCATACCTTCTTTTAAAATTGAGAGTGAAGTGTTTGTCAAAGGTCTTGCCGGCTCTTGATTTTGTTACTGGGGTGTGTAGGGCACTAGCTAAGCAAGCACTTTGTGGTGGGAGCTATTGGCTTTACTTTTGTAGTTAGTGGAGCTCTGGGGTCTCCAAAAAGGATTATGTTATGCTGATGGGTGGGTATGGATTACCACAATCCAATATATGTGTTTTTTAAGCAATGAAAAGCAAGTTGAAATGGATGATGATGATCATTATTTTTTTATTGCTTTTATTGATATTGGAGTCTTTTATCAGTGTAGGTGAGTGGGGTTCACTTTTTTTTTAAAATTTTTTTTTTTTATTAAAGCTTCGTGCTTATCATCACCAGAATGTGTTTCTAGTGTTGAATGTTACATATTTTCAGTAATTGGTTGGCCGGTGATAATAATGCTTATTAATTATCTGCCTATTGCCTGTGGGATTGTGTGTCTGAGGTTTAATAAAAAAATTATATATATATATATATGGCAAAACATCAGCATCTGTTATTGCTTTTTAAGAATATTTGATTATAGGCGTTAGCTGTTATTTATATAGAAAGTAGTATAAAATTAATGTCATATATTGTGTATAATCACTATTTAGTATTGTGTAATAATAGATTAGATTTGCATCGAATGGCTACTCCCATATATATATATATATATATATATTTTTGTTTACATTTTGAATTGTAAACAAACAAGTCTATCTGCTTGCTATAGTGGGTGGGTCTCCTCTGCTTTTTCTAATTCTGAAGGTACCCTTATTCTTTCTTAATATTATAAAATGACCTTGCTTTTATGCTTGGCTTCTTTTTTTTTAAAAAAAAAAAAGTTTTTCTGATATCTTTAATTGTCAAAATGACAGTATCTAATTACTGTAACAAACTTGTGCTATGCTTGCACGTATACTATCCTTTTCAGGAAATGGCTTAAGTTTCTTAAAATTAGCTTAATCATTATCCTTATAATGTGTTTCAAATTTTATATAAAAATAAAAAAACGTAAAGAATCCTTCATTTTCACATATATTGCAATCAAGTTAAAATATAAAAAAAGTATTACAAAAGGTAATAAATAAAATAAAATTTAATCATAATTATGAGGTATTTATTGCAAGTAAAAGCATCTTATGTCAAAGAAAAGATTTCAGAAGTCAATCATAAGTGTGGTTCTGAAATTTGATTGGCCTTTCACTTGGGGATTTACTCTACCATCCAATGTGGGTTGGTACTTGTCTCTGTGTCTGTCCATCCAGCAGTCTGGGCGTGACTTGCGGATCATGTGTTTCGAAGATACTTGTGATTATTTCCAACCTCGCCAAATGACACCAATAATTTTCGTTTCCCAGTTTTTGGTTTTTAAATGTTGTTAACCAGTCATAGAGTTTGCCAGGAATGTAGGGAATGGAGATAACAATATATGCAGTAGCCCATTTGTTGATTGAGAAAATCCTAAAATATAAATTGACAGGCTGAAAAATAGACATGTTATTTAGATTAATAATAATATATAATTTTATTGAGCAGATAGAGTGAATTACAAGGCTCCCAAAAATTAAATCAGTCATATTGGTAAGGAAGCATCTTTGTTAAGTGGGAACCAGTGTAATAAAAATATAAAATGAATCAGTTTTGAGATATCACATCCACTCTTGCTTTGTTTGGGAAAATAAATAATTAATAAAACAATTAAAAAAACAAGCATAGAGCATTCCATGAGTGTCAAAGAAGCATAAGATTTCAGGTGGACATAAAATGTGTAAATTAAACTCTTGATGCGCCAAGGATACATGTCTTATTGAAAATGATATGCCCACCGAAAATATACATTAATGGGAAACCATCAATATTTAACACAGTTCACTTGAGTGCCTGGTAAAATTTTATGCTTCAGATTGTAACTTAGCTGATGATGATCAAAATGGCAAACTTCTAAAATAAGAGAGCAAGATCATGAATAGAGATTTTGATAACAATTGTAGGTGTTAATTCAAAGCATGATTCCCAATATTGATGGCATGCTTATTTTGAAAAATCAGCAGGCATCGAGATCACGGCACGGAGGAGGTTTCGGTTCCCCTAGCAAAGTAGTATTCCCTCCTTCCGGTCCGCTCTTTGTCCTTAGTGGATTTTGTGTGCCAACCTAAAAACAGATTAAAAGTCAAAGCATAAAGCTTATAGCCAATTGATTAAGCGATTATTAAAGGCTATAATGCTTAAACTCTTACAGGAGGAGCTTCACCCCTTTTAACATCTCAACAATCTCAATGACTCGCTTGGGAGTGATGTCTTCCTGTAAAAAGAACCCAAATTAAAAAGAGAAAATGATTTAACATTGAAATGACCGGATAATTTCAACAAACTAAAGCAGTCATAGATTCGGATTATGTCTTGTTGAAAAACAAAGCGAGCCAAACCAAGACGTATGAAGAATGTCAAGAAGCATGTGCATGAAGAAATTCACCATGTCGCGTTCAACAAAAGTCTTCCAGGTTATGGGGTCAACTAGTGAAGAAAAAACCCCAATGGGCAGGCCCACAAACAAAATGCAACCCAATTTCTCACGAGCAACACGGCTTTCATGATTTCATCCAAATTCAAATTGATATGAATTAATTTGACTTTAGACACTCAATGATGAACCAGAATAAGGAAAAAAGGTCAAGAAATCATCAATTTCATTTCTTCATCTTGATTCAACTTCAGAATAATAATCTCAGAGGATAAGGACCTATTCAGCAGTCATGAAGACCAAAAGCAGTATATCTTCAAGAAACTCCGAATCCCTAGTTGCTCAATTTTTGAAAATCAGTTTACAACAAAATTTTTCTTGAAATGAGCATAAGTCCAGGCTCCCGATGGGAAGTGGTTCATATGATTTTGACCATGCCATGAATTACCAAAGAAGCCCAATTACAAGATTTAGCATCAAAATGTGCCTTTAACCAGATAACCACAAGTCAGGAGAAACATATACCTCAGTAATGGTCTTAAAATTCTCTATACCACAATTTATTAGTTTTACATACAATCGTATTGATGACTTCATGAGAAATAAGTTCAAGAGGTAGCATTTATCCACTTGTTCAACTTAGTTACCACCCTACAATCTTCCCTTGCTAATTAAGATGTGTGACTGACTAGAAAATCCACTCTTGTTTGCAGTATTCATATAAATTAAGTGAGATGGTTACAGAACGATCAAAAACTCATTCAATATCAATCACAACCTCATAAATTTCCAGTAGTTCGTATATTGTTAACTATTGCCCCATCTAATGCCCCTGCCATTACTTCAAGACTACAGATTATGACTGAGAATATATTCTAACTTTTTCTTTTAATTTTCAGGTTAAGTATAGGTATTCCAACCAAAAATGAAACAACCAATAGCATAGAGGTAATCCAAATATCAAACCTCATATCATGAAGCTCATGACACATTATTGAAACTAGCTGCTTTTAAATGCAACTTCAAGGACTAGAATGAGAATGATTGCTAGTTTACTTTAGTACCAGATCCTCACAGCTACACATGCCAACTCATAATAACTCCCTTATTGTAACTTGATGGTCTTTGACAGATTGAGGGCATGCAATGTGGTATAATACTAATAGTTCACAGGTTATTCTGAAATACTTTCCGATAGAAGTTCAATCTATTTAGCACCAAAAATGGCTCCCCATTTGTTTGTTGCAGTGATAACATTTTATGAACTTAATATTCCATTGCCATGCTTTCAGAGTTCTGATCCAGTAAATTTTATGACTAATTGCTGAAAATTTTTAGAGCACAGATATGCTTTCTAAAGTAAACTTTCATGAAGCCTACCTAACAAAACTAAGGAATTTCTTTTCCCTTTAATGAAAATACTCCGGCCATAAAACGCGATCAATGAAGGCTCATTGAACCTGATTTGATTGACAGTGATTTATAGCATATTTCTTTTAATCATGTTCTGAAAATGTACGACAAGTGCTATTAAAAACAATATGGCACACATAATGCGCAAAAAGTGATTGAATGATTGTATTTACAAAATCAAAAACTGTAAATGCCTAGGTTCACTGTGCTTATAAAGGGAAATATTAATCGTTAGACAAAAATATTTTTTGGATATTATCTAGTTTTGCGGTTTACATATTATCTCACAATATTATCCTGTTCGCTTTTTATTATCTCTCAGGTTGTGGAATAATATCTTCTTTGATTATATTTATAAAAAGATAGTTCTTTTAATTTGGACAATGACCAGTTACTAGGGATAAACTTTATAGAATATTAAATTTTCATTGTAGCAAAGGTGTATATATGGGTTTTTCCCTGGGCATATATGAAAATAACTCCAAATTAGAGGAACAGTATTATTTTAAAAAAAATACTGAATTGTGAAAAAGAAAGGGGGTTAACGTGAACTGACATAGTAGTTGTATGTATATCCTTCTGAACCTTTAGAATAGTCAGCCACAGTGATCATTGGAGCATTAACGCAGCAGCCCTGCAGAAAGCCATAATTATGCTTAGAGTGCAGTGAAATTAGTATAAAGGCAAGGGTAACTTGAATAGAACAATCTTAACTTAAATCCTCCCACAGAATAAGTATTCTCCATCTAAAAATTTCTTAACCGCAAACTAAATTGAAAGTTCTCAGCATAAACATTGTTGAAAAATTAATAAGCAATCATGATCTTCCTGGTTTGGTGTGTTTGTTTGCTATCAAATATTAATTGCTCAAGGATTTCAGGCAAAGTTCTACCATGCACTCCATTTCTCCAACAGAAAATAGGCCATCCTTGGTCACTTCTGGAAAGTTAAGAAAAAAACAAAATAATCAAAATTCTTGTCACAAAAGAGCAAGAGAATGGTGGGAGTGCAAAACAGGGAACTGCAAATAGTGTATCTAATACATGCAGCATACCATTCCGCTTAACTCCTAGATGTTTGAGCAAAGCTTCTTCAATTTCACGAGAACCACGTATCATACAAGGTGTTGTGCCACAAACCAAAAGGTGATATTTACCAACCTAAAATAACACAAGCCTGTTTTTATTATCCATGGATTAAGTATCTTTTAATATATATAAATGCAAGTGTATCAGATAACAAGCAGCTAAGTAAATAGAATGAAACATATCATTAGAGCACTGTGACAAGATGAATAACTTACTTTTGTCCGGTTAAACATCGAATAAAAGGTAGCAACTTCATATACACGAATTGGAGCAACTTCTATAATTTTAGCCACCTGAACCACCGCATAAAAATTTGAATTGACTTTGCAGAACATAAGAAATGAATTACAAAATATGACAAGAAGATTATATTATATATAATCATAGATATATTGGGAGTAAATTTTTAGGACTCAAGGTCATCATAAGGCTAGAAACACTTTAATTTTGTTTTGATGTTTAAGGCAAATCTGGGTAATCGCAATTTCCAGAGAAAGTTAAACAGGATCTGTCAAATGCATCATAGAAGATGATCAAATTTTCTACAGTAGATTTTAAGCTAATTGACTATCCCATAATTCATGTTTACTTCTGAATAAAATCACCAAAAATTCCCAACTTTTATGGGAATCGCCAACCTGGAAGATGTCTGTATGCTTGCAAGCAAATAAAAATGTTTCCAAATGCTCCACTATTCATTTGAATGGAGCAATATCTAGGAAGATGTAACATGCTACACCAATCTTGACTATTTTATGATATGTATCATTAAACATCAATATAATACATCACATGAGCATAAAATTTATAGTTTTAGAAGAAAATATGGTATATAGATGGCGAGATACGCATCTAGAAATTTCATGTAAATGCACATATGGTTATGATGAAAGTTTCCAAGGAGAACCTTTTTAGCTGATCATGAGTAAATTGTTTCATCAAATTCTATGAGAAACACAACCCATATTCATGCATATGCAGGGTATAAATTCATGCAACTATTGAACTTATCAAGAAAAACTCCCAAGTAGAACTCCCAAAATAATTAACTAAGCCCTGATTATGATAACTACAAAAGGAACAATGCCTCATCAAACAATCTTAGTCTTGGTTGATTGCATAGAATTTAGTGATGCTTTCATGAACCAGTGTACACTTATTCAATGTAGACAACAGCAACAGAGCAGATGGATGTGAACAATTTAGATGACCAGTAAAAATAAGAACGAGTTTATAAAGAATCTGTGGTTGTAAGCGATAGAACTATTCTCCACAGGGCACATTAAAGGACTCCATTTAATTACATGCACCAAGATCCAACAGATTAATCTACCAAAAACTAAAAATGATCATAGCATGACATTTTGAGATGAGCAGAGCAGAAGATCTTGGAAATGTTATTAGCAACTATTTCAAACATCATATCGCCAACTTCGAGTTATAACTGAAAGCCTAATTTTAACTGGTTAATAATTGATAAAATATAAAAAAGATAAACTCCATAAAGAAATATAAAGATAATTAAAATTATCATCAATAATAAATCAATCAACAAAAATCTACAACATACTGCATTCATTGCAGAAACTGGAAGCCATCCACCATGCTGCTGCTGTGCCAGATCCAACAAAGGAATAACAGCAGATTGCTTATAGTTGGAGGGATAATGAGATAGTATCTCCTTAACCTGAAAATACAAGCAATATAAACAATAAACACAATGTACAAGCCATAGAAATATAGCAGATAGTAAGCAATTCTTTAATCCTTATCATCAACGTCTTGCCTGCACCCAGAACTAGAGGCTTATGCATAAGATCTGCAACACGGCAATTTTATCAGCAGTATCCTACAAGTCCAAAGAAGTAGATTTCCTATGGCATGGTGAAAAACAATTTATTCCACCATAGAATGGAAGACATGATAATGAGTGGTTGCACAAATTCTTGCTTCAATACTGCTAATTTAAAAATTTTAAAGAAGATGGTACAATCAAGGCTCCTTTAAGTGACTCTATAGTAATGAACATGATTATGCTACAAAAGAAGTCATATGTTTGCAGTTAAAGTATGAAATCAGTTCATCTTATGCATCATCAAGCCTTCAAAATCTTGCTAAGTGAAATAGATGAATAAGTGATACAGGTGCTGATAAAAGAGAACAGTTGAACATGCACAGAAAGACCTCAAAATCAAACTTTTGAAACTGCCGAGAGGGATGCTGACAGCAAAATCACCTAATCTGATATGAGGGTTGTCATCTGAGCAAGAAATGTCATCAACCTTATGCAGTTGAATTCAGGGATTGATCAGAAACTGAATTACTAGAAGCATACTGAACACTGAAGCTATAATAGCAGGAAAAACCAAATTCTACGAGCTTAAAAATGTCCATAGAAAAATCTACAACTTTTCAACTACAAGTACATTGATCAATATCAGAGCAATATTTGGTGGACAAGGAATTTCTACCACCATCCATAGGGTGCCAAATTAATTCAACTGAATTAATAATACAATCATATGGTTCTAAGCATAATCACCTAAACAACAACAACAACAACAACAACAACAAAATGCAAAATTTAACGAGTGGAAACACCATCGAATCAGAAGAATTCAACATACCCGTTCCTTGTTGACTTGACTAAAATCCCAAGGCATGTCAGGATTGTTATCTGGCGAGTCAATGTGCTGTAAAATCATAAAAAAACAAAAACAAAAAAACAAAAAAAACAAAAAAATCAAAACAAATGCAAGGGAGACAGGTAGAGATTATAGTGGAATGAATCTAATTGATAGATCGGGAGAGCTCACGTAGTTCAGCGCGGTGGAGAAGGATCTGGAGGCAAGTGTGACCTGGAATCAAATTCCGTGAGAAAAATCTCAATGGAGAAACAACGAAGCAAAGAAAAACGGAGAGGGGAAAGCAGACCTTTGGGGATCCATGGAAAGCCGTGCGGATCTGGAACACACGTTTCGCCGCTAGGCGGGTCGCCGCTGGAAACATGGCGCTGGAGTTGGGAGGCTGAGTGATGGAGAAGCCGGCGATATAGAGCTTGAGAAATACTTGCTCTTTTCTTCCGAAATGATGTTTTTTTTTTATATATATAAAGTATTTATTTTGCAATTTTAAAACAATAAATAAATAAATAAATAAACCTTTTTTTCCCATCAAAATTTTATTCTTGTTATTCTATTTTCTGAAAATTCACTTTAATTGTGAAATATCTATGTCTATAGAGCATCGAACATTTACGAATGTTCTTGCCATTATTATAAACAGTGTTATTGTGTTTATTAATAATACAATGAAAAATATGATGCACAGTATTTTTTTATTTTTATTTTAATAATATAGAAAACGCATCCAAATGTCTTAATCATTCCACCATTGCCACTATTATTATAATTTTTCATAGCTCAGATAGAGATGACAATGGGGCGGGGCACACCCGCCCCGCTTCCCGCACGTTATTTTTTTAAGTTTTCAATACCATAACCTACCCGCTGATTTTTAGTTTATTTACATCAATAATTACAAAATATATAATACCATATTAAATAACAAATGGTACAAATCATATAACAACACAACAAGACCATTCACCTCAAATTGTAAGTAAATATTACAACAATTAAGTCAAATAAAAATATCAAAAACATAGTCCAAAACACCAAGTCCAACAACCCATTACTTACTAATAAAAATACCAAAAACATAACCATACAAAAGCAACTAATCAAAACATTAATACATAAATTTAAGCAAAATACATAACTAGTGTATATAATCTTATTTACTTTGATTTATAATGTAAGAAATTTTAAAATTATATGTATATATTAATATATATAGGGGTATATATGTAATTTTTTAGCAGGGCGGGGCAAAGTAATACCAAACCCGACCAGACCCGGCCCCGCCTCTCTCGTCCCCTGATTTTAACCAAAAAAAAAAAACCGCTCTGTTTGGGGAGGATCAGGTAGGAAACCACAGGTTGGATCAGATTTTGCCATCCCTATGCTCAGATCCATTGGATGTTTATTAAAATTGACGATAATATTTGATGTCATGGCATATGTCTGTTTGATAGAATGCGGTTATATAAGGCTTCAAAAATCAATTTGTGTTGTCTCACATCCCATTGACATATATTGTTACTGTTGGACTGATTAAATGTTATTTTATCAAGAAAAAAATTAATTCTTAAGTAATTTTTTTAGAGAATAAGATAATATATATACAATTGATATTATATATTGACACATATTAAAAATTTGAATATGTAATTTAATTATAATTTGGTTTTTTAAGAACAGGGTATCCAATTAAAGATAAACTCTATTTACTAATAAATTTTTAAAAGAGATGAGTCATTTTAGTTCAACTTGTGTTTAGGTTAATACTTTGGTTTTAATTCACTCAAGCTTGTGAGATTAATAATAAGTTTAACTTGAGTGAAGATTTGAAGCTTGATTATTAGATTAGTAAGAGATTAAATTTCAATTGTTGCCTAGCTCAGTGAATTGTTACTTAAACATATTTAGGGTTGATTGACAATTCCATTATGAGGTGGTGCTTTTCACATATCTTAAAAATAAAATAAAATAAAAATCTCCATTGGCACTTTCAATGTTTCAAGCTCGAGTGAATTTTTTGAGTGAGTACCAAGTTTTGTCATGTTTTAAGTTTGAACATTAACTTTCAATTTGTATTAAAATAAGCACAAAAATTTAATTATGTTTTTTCGGCAAGGCAATAGGTGGATTTCGGTCACAATCCAATGACATGGGCACAAAAAATGTGATGTAGAGGCCTAGGGACTTTATCAACCACTTGCCACCTCAGAGGCTTATACACCTGGCCTTTTGTTTTTCCACATGGATGCTCTTTTCTCCACTAATTCCCATCTCTCCCATTAACTATCGCTTCTCTCTCCACCAACCTCACCACACTTCTTGCCTCCCTTTTCCTTGGCGCCATGCACAATCCATCTACAAGTTTCAACAAATCAAATAGTCTCCCATGCCCTCTTTTCTAGCAACATCAAACGCCATGCGACCCAGCTTGTTATGTGTCTCCTTATTCCCCACACCACCATTACCTAGCAAGAGGTGCGCCATTTTCTCGTCCCCGCACGCAGTAGTGACATGCAACGGTGTATCACCTTCTTCACCACTACACAAATCCATTCTCGCGCCATTGGCTCTCAACAATCACACGCAATCCCATCTTCGCTCACACGCTGCAAGATGCAACGTCGTGCGCCCATCGCTCGTCACCACATTCACCTCCGTTCCTTTTAACAATGACCTCGTGACCTCCGTGTGCCCGATTGCCACAGCATGATGCAACGAGCGCTCGATGGATGCCAGCCGAGCTAAGAGTAACTCCACGATCAACGATTCCCTAAAGGTTGTTGCTTCCTCCATCGAAGTCTACCCAGCATAGTTAGCTTTCTCCAAGTTTGGTTCGAACTTGAGCAAAACATGAACCAAATCAGCCTGAGACCACGCGATCACTAAGGGAAGAGGTGAAAAAAAGGGGGAAGAAAGGAAAGAAGATGGTGATGATGTGGCAGTCACGTAGAGGAACAAAAGGCCAGGTGTATAAATAAGTCGCTAAGGTAGTAAGCGGCTAACAAAGCCCCTAGGCCTCCATGTCACATTTCTGGTGTCCTCGTCATTAGATTGTGACCGAATTCCCCCAATTGCCTCGCCGGAGAAACAAAATTAAAATTTTGTGCTCGTTTTGATATAAATTTAAAGTTAGTGCTCAAATGGCAAAGTTACCTCTTCACTCAAAAAATTTACTCTTTCAAGCTCAATACAAGTATTTATACACACAAATGGTACACAATATGATAGATTTTTTTATTAAAAAAAAACTTTTATTGATAACCAATAAAAAATTTATTAAATAAGTTATATATATATATAACGACAGGGTTTATAATTTTTTTTTTTAGATTTAGTTTTTTTATTAGAAAGGGTCAAGCTCTACAAGGCTTTGATAGCAGGATTCAAACTGGAAAGTAAATTTTTTTTCAAATCTTCAATTCTCAGTTGTTCATCATGAATCATCCTCTTTCGCCCCCTAATCTGAGAGTAGACGATTGCAAACGAACCAACCCTTTTAGCTCACATCGACTACGAGACTGGACCTCATCAAGCGGTGAAGCATCCTTCACCACTAGACCCGTCTTAGCGACACGCCTCCTCACCACTGCGTGAGCATATCGGCGCTGCTGAGAGTCGACGTGGGCACGACTGCAGCCCGGTGCGGCCGCAAAGGGCTCGACTGAGAGCTCGACCGGAGCTCGACCAGCCGGCTGCGGGTCCGGCAGCGTCCCGAGTGAAGCATCGCTGATCGATCGCCCGTCGACGCCCGATCGACCGGACTCGACGCGGCGTCAACTGCAACGATCGCAAAACGAATCCAACCCCTTTAGTCCCCACATCGACTACGAGATGGACTCCTCGTGTGCATATAAGCGGTGAAAGATCCTCACCACTAGACCGGTCTATGACGCTCACTCACTGCTGTGCATAACATTGTCCAATGTTATGCACACAAGTGGTGAGGAGAGCGTGTCACCAAAAGACCGGTCTAGTGGTGCCCCACATCGACTCTCAACGAAAGCACCATTGTTATGCACACAAGTGGTGAGGAGAGCGTGTCACCAAAAGACCGCCTAGTGCGAAGCGATGCTCACCACTTATACGCACACAAAGAGTCTCATCTCATACCGATGTGGGACTAAAGGTTAGTCTCATTTCGAATCATTACATTACCCCACCGATCAAGACACCGACGCCCTCGCTGGGCCCCGGCTAATCTCGGGCGCTCGACCAACAAGATTTCACCTGTGGCACTTCACTGCACCCTCAACAGCACCAACCACCTGGGTCGAACCCTCCCTCGGTCGAACCCTCTCGCGGCCAGCAGACCCGATCGAATCCCTCGACGAGTCGCGGCCCCACATCGACTCTCAACGAAAGCACCATTGTTATGCACACAAGTGGTGAGGAAAGCGTGTCACCAAAAGACCGCCTAGTGGGCGAAGCGATGCTCACCACTTATACGCACACAAAGAGTTCATCCTCATACCTGACGCGGACTAAAGTGTTAGTTCATTTGCAATCATTACAGAGAGTCCCCTATTTCGCCCGTTTCCCGCGCCGCTATCCATCACTATCTTCGGTCGCCGGTCGCCATCCGCCTTCGGGATCATCCTCTACTGCTCTGCCCTCCTTTGGTCGAGCTCGAACTCGAGCTAAGCCCAAGTCATTGACAACCCTAGGTATAGCCTAAAGTCCTTTTTCTCATTTTCTCGATAGCCGTAGCTTGGACTCACCTCGTCTTTTTCTCTCTTTCTCAGTAGATCTTCTTCAGCTTCAGTTCGGGGGTTGTTTCCTGTGATATCATCAGGTAAGCCTTGTCCCATTCACCTTAAATTTTTGGTCTTGTTCCCATACACATTAACTCCTTTTTATCTGCAATTCGATATTTAGTGTTTAGTGCAGTGGTAGTATATAATTTTTGCAATTTCCGTGGGGTTTGGTTTGATTCAATTTCTATAATTGTGCAGCAATTTATGATCTTACCTTAATCTTCTATCAGTTCACTGTTCTCTGTTTGTTCTACATATCTTTCTTCTTCTTCTTTTTGAATGCGTTACTGATGTTTGCATGGTTTATCTAGAGCTTGATTAACTCCCACGTTTAAGACTTTTGATTAGAAATTTACTATATTTTGGATTCGCTATTTCAGGTAATTGTGTGCCAGCTATGGCTTATGCTTTCTCTTTAATATTTTGGATTTTTATTTTATTTTTATATATAATCTAGTTCTGTTGTTTACATATCTTTGGAAAATTTTAATGGTTTATGTGACAGTTGGAAAAATCAAATTAAAAATCATGGCTTGCTCGAGTAAAAAGTTTGAAAATTTGTAATTGATTTTAATTCCTGAGTCTGCCACTCTGTCAGCACTAGTAAACATATTGAGAGTGACAAAATAGTTTATTTAATAGGTGTAGTTTGTTGTGAGGAGTTGGGATAAGGTTAAACGTTCATTAGTGTTTATCTCATTGTTTTTGCTATATTTGTTAAAATTGTCTCAATTTGGTATATTTCTAAAGTAACAAAGAAGATAATATTGAAATGTGAGTGTGATTGTTAAATCATAAGTGAGATGTTGAATAAGAATCCACAGCCTGCCGAGCACTGATTCTGTTTCCTTAATTTACTCTCTATGCAGTATGGCAAATGAAGATTCCAAGGACTTGCTAAAAAATGTGGATTGCTAAAAAAAAAAAGCTTTATAATGATCAAACGAGAGTCTATCATCCTCAATGCATGCATACAGATACTATAATTAAATAAACTAACTACCCTCTATATATTGTTGAAGAAAAAGAGCACGCTTATTAAGAAACTACTAGTTTATTAATTAGATTCAAGTGCTTATTAAGAAAAAGCATTCCTCAATTGTATTTAATAGGAAAAATTACTGTTTACCCCTCGATAATTTCAAAACTTCCCAAATGACTTCGTGAGTTTTTGCATACACCGCAGTACCATTCCTTTATTGTTTCACCTCCTTTTTACCCCATGCATTATGAAATTCCATCATCGCCTCTTAAACCTTTTTGCATACATTTTTCATTCTTTTTGCGATTTCTTTTTGCATGCACTCATTTCTTAAAACGTAGAGCTCATTTTTTAAACGAGAACTTATTTATTAAACGTAGAGTTCATTTATTAAACGTAGAGTTCATTTCTTAAACAAAAACTCATTTCTTAAACAGAAAAACTCATTTCTTAAACGAAACCTCATTTTTAAACATAAAACTCATTTTTTAAACTAAAAACATTAATATTTAAACAGGAAAAACAAATATTTACGTGATAAATTAATCCCCGGATATAAAAACCAATTAATCTTGGCCACTGCATACTATTTAAATAGAAACAACGATATTTAAGTACTTGTTTAAAGCGTGAAACGCTAATATATTAAAGCGAAAACATCGATAGTTAAACAAAGATAAACAAGCATATAAACGAGAACTCATTTCTTAAACGAGAGCTTATTTTTAAACATAGACCTCATTTTTAAACGAAAACCCTCATTGAGTAGGGACATTGAGTATCTCATCGTCACGATCTCGCGAACGCTGAGTCTGAGCTCCAGATCCGGGCGAGCGATCTCGAGGTGGCCTCGCCGTGTGGGGTCTTAAAGGAGAAATCTTTATCGGCGTTAGCGATCCGGTTGCGACGTTCCTCGGCGGTCGGAGTGGTGAGGTCTTCGGTGGCGACATCGGATAAAGACGAAAGTCGAACTCGAGCCGAACCATTCTCGATCGCGGAGACCGCATGACATGGATAGCAATAGGGTTAGGGTTGAGGGATCATTCCGAGGTTTGGATCCATGGTGCCTAAGTCGGTGCGACGGAACGGAGGGAGGAAGCGGCGCCGATGAGGGTTCGATCTCGCCCGTCTTCGTCTTACGTCTTCCCACGTCGTCGACCTCATCTCTTTTCATCTTCTTCGTCAGTCGACCTCGGGGAAGACCGCATGCTCCTCGTCGTCGAGCGGAGGCATCGAAAGGTTGCACTCAGTACATATTTAAATAGAAACAGCGATATTTAAGTACTTGTTTAAAGCGTAAACGCAATATATTAAACGAAAACATCGATAGTTAAACAAAAGATAAACAAGCTATAAACAGAGAACTCATTTCTTAAACGGAGAGCTTATTTTTTTAAACATAGACCTCATTTTTTTAAACGAAACCCTCATGAGTAGGGACATTGAGTATCTCATCGTCGCCGATCTCGCGCGAACGCTGAGTGCTATGCTCCGGATCCGGGCGAGCGATCTCGAGGTGGCCTCGCCGTGTGGGGTCTTAAAGGAGAAATCTTTATCGGCGTTGGCGATCCGGTTGGCGACGTTCCTCGGCGGTCGGAGTGGTGAGGTCTTCGGTGGCGACATCGGATAAGACGGGCTGAACATGAACGGAACTATTCTCGATCGCGGAGACCGCAACATGGATAGCGATAGGGTTAGGGTTAGGGATCATTCCGAGGTTTGGATCCATGGTGCCCTAAGTCGCGACGAGAACGGAGGGAGGAAGCGACGCCGATGAGGGTTCGATCTCGCCGCCTTCATCTTCGCCTTCATCGCCTTCCCTCGCCGTCGACCTCATCTCTTTCATCTTCTTCGCCGTCGACCTCGGGAAGACCGCATGCTCCCTCGTCGTCGAGCGAAGGTATCGAAAGGTCGCACCTTTTTCTCCTGCAAGATCGAGATCTAGATCGAAAGTGGAGATCAAAATTCTAGGGTTCAAATCCCATTTTTTTCATCGCAACGTGATCTGTGATTGTGAGCACGCATGCTTTGTCTCACCTGCCCAAACCTTTAATCGCAATAAAAGAGATTTTGGGGTGATAAATACACCACAAAAAAACTCATTTCTTAAACAGAGCCCTCATTTTTAAACAAAAACCTCATTTCTTAAACAGAAAACTCATTTCTTAAACAGATACCTCATTTTTTAAGCAGAAAACTCATGTCTTAAACAGAAAACTCATTTTTTTAAACAAAAAACTCATTTTTTTAAATAGAAAACTCATTTTTTTAAACAGAAACTCATTTTTTAAACAGTAACCCTCATACCTCATATTTTTAAATAGAGCTTTCATTTTTAAATAGAAACTCATCGCACCCAAGGGCATTATAGTCAAACCCTGTCACACTTGCCACAACTTCCCACGCAAGGGACAATTTCGTTCAAAATATTTCCAAATTAACTCTATCAATCAATGTTAGATATTTGGGGGGTTTAAAAAATCATTGTATTCAAAAGGAAGGGATTTTTGGGGAGTGCAAAACTAACGGGGTGTTTTTGGCAATATCATGAGCAAAAAGTATGCATCTTCCAAAGAAGTAAAGTAACCCTCAACCATATATCCAAAGCATTCCTCAAGTGTATTTAATATGCTAAAATGAATGAAAGGAACAACACAAATTATAATTGCTAGAAAGACATCAATACCAACATTTTAGCAGCATAGTAGACTTGAAGAAAACTATTTATTATTTACTTGAGAAATTAATAACAGGCAGCTTCCTAGCATGCATGAAATAAACGAATTTTAGAAATCAACAAATTACTGCAGGTTACATAATATATATATATATATATATATATAATATAATCCGTAATTAGAACTCAACATAACTAATAAAAAATACAAAGAAAGATAACCAATTATGATGTTTATTACCTCAAAAAAAAAAATTATGATGTTTATATATCACTATCATAGACCAACAACAATTATCAATTTGGTCTTTAGTGATTTTTGTTTAATCAACTGCATTAGAATTATCACTGAACCTATAATCATCTATTTCTTAATATTAGTTTCAATTTCTGTTCTTCCGTTTATACAATTTTTTTATGAATAATACCATGCAAATTATATTATCCTCTCCTCTCTTCACCTTAACCACACCCGATATATATATATATATATATATATATATGGTGAAGGTAAGGCCAATAATACAAATTAAGCACTATTACTACCAGAAATATTCAAACTAATACAATTATTATCAAATAAAAAGGACCAACTCTTACTGTAAAATTTGTAATGCCTACACGAAATGTACCATGAAGATCATAAGAAGGAGAGTATGGAAAGGACAATAAAAATAAAACAAGGTGCATTCTCTCCACCCAATCATTAAAAAAAAATTGACAGTATAAATGGGACCATTAATGGAAAAAAAAAAACAAAAGAGAACAAAAATAATAAGCTAGAATCATCTCATGAATCACTGGTAAAAAGAAATAAACATAGATGAAAGATTTAATAGAGCCCTTAAATAATAAAATTATTCCACTTTTTTGTTAACCATATATATATATATATACAATTAGTATATTTAGGGGACAATTTAGGCTTGGATAATGTGCTTCACCATCACCATGTGCTAAGGTGGAGAAGATGGTGAAACAAAGGTCTTGGATGCCATCTTTGACCACTATTCATGAGTATTCAAGATTTTGTTTTATATTTATAGTTCCTATAAATTGAAATAAACTGACATTTTAGTTTTTAAGTAATTTAAATTACATTACCAATTCAATTAACTAAATAAAATATTTTCTAAAATAATATAACATCAATTATCTGTAAATCCAAATACATCATGAATTTATTTTTTGCTGTTAGTGTATAAATGGCACTTGAAATCTTGAAGTTATGTATATATATACATACTCTTTTAAATATTATGATATTTACTTTTGCATTTTAAAATATAAATATTTATAACATGATTTTATATTTTAGAAAATATATATATATTATAGTTATTCTGTGAGTGTATATATATGCTAAAAAAAATCCAAATTGTATAGTATTTCAAGCTTCAAAGTGAACTGTATAATTTTGACCATTCACAGGGGTGTCAGCGCAAACGGAACCAAAACTCTATATATCCGACCGTTGATAACCGATCGGACGGTCAGGATAAAAGAATAACACAAAAGTAAACTAACGTATGAAGAATCACACGTTGATGAACGGTTTAAAAATATTATAAAAACAAACACTCCATCGTGGCCGCACATCATTGGGCCTTCGCGTATCTTCTTTCCTCTCTGCCAATCTCCTTCTTGCCCTCATTTTCTCGCCCGTCTAGGGTTCTAAATTCATCGTCTTTTTCCCTCTTTCGATCGGATCTCGACGCATCTGAAGCCTGGATTGTGTGGTTTGTCTTTGGTTGGAGTGTCCGGTGAGTTTTTGTGTTGGTTTTTGCTTGGATTTTGATGTTTTCTGGGTTCTTGGCTTAGGGTTTTTTCTTCTGCTAAGAATCTTATGATCTGGTGCTTTTTGGACTTTGGTTTATGATATTCTTTTTGTTTGTGTGAGAATTGTTTGATTTTTTTTCCTGAGGTCGAGGTTTTTGGATTAGGGCTTGATGGATCGGGGTTTGGTTGGAAATCAGTTTACTTTCTTGGATTTCTCTTTTGATATCCAGATCTTTGCCTTTCCATTAAAAATACACGTTTTGATTCGCCGGTGTTTTATGTGTTTAATGTTTGGGTTTGATTCCTTCCAGTTGGATTGCACGATGATGATAATGATATTTTTCACTGGAAAAAAGAATTCTATTTGTCACTTAATTATGGTTTGGCATGATGCAGGTTTGGAAATTTTGGTTGTCAGTGCAGTGGCGCTTACATTTCAGCATCGCCATCCTTGAATAGGTTTGTAATCTTAAGCCATATGTTTTCTTTATAACAAGAAATTTGCTTTGATGCTTTTAAATTTCAAATGCTAACCATGCTCATTGGATTATCTAGCCTCTCTGAGGTTATGGATTAGTTTTTGTGTGTGTGTGTGTGTGTTGTATTGTTTAGACACTTGATATTGGATCATTGTCAAATATAGTTTATTTTATTAGTAAAATGTGAAATATTTCATTCTTAGACATGTTTACGAATGTTAAGTTTATGCACCGGATCATCAGCTATTTTTAGTTACTTTGACTAGAAAAACTAAAGTGCCTGCAACAAGATTAGTCAGATAGCTAGAATCACTACCTGTGCCCTCCCCTCTAATTGATGACAGAAAGTATTATTTGTAGTGCCACGTGGAAGTGTGTGATAGTAATTGATGGCCCATCCACATAGCTGTTATTTAAAGTGAACAGCTATGTGACCAGTTATTTTTTTATGAGAATAACATGCACAGTTAATGATTAATACAATTGGGGAGCGGCCAGGTAGGACTACAGTCACGTAGGCAGTTGTATATATATATTAAGATTAAATGTTCACTTTAATATTCACGTGGCATCATAATCTTAATATATATATACATATATATTTTATTTTAATAATATAGAAAACACATCCAAATACCTTAATCATTCCACCATTGTTACTATTATTATAATTTTTCATAGCTCAGATAGGGATGACAATGGGGTGGGGCGTCCCGGCCCGCTCACCTCATACTTTGGCCCGCTCCCTGCCCGTTATTTTTTTAAGTTTTCAATACCATAACCCACCCGCTGATTTTTAGTTCATTTACGCCAATAATTACAAAATATATAATACCATATTAAATAACAAATGGTACAAATTATATAACAACACAACAAGACCATTCACCTCAAATTGTAAGAAAATATTAGAACAATTAAGTCAAATAAAAATATCAAAAACATAGTCCAAAACTCCAAGTCCAACATCCCATTACTTACTAATAAAAATACTAAAAACATAACCATACAAAAGCAACCAATCAAAACATTAATACATAAATTTAAGCAAAATACATAACTAGTGTATATAATCTTATTTACTTTTATTTATAAAGTGAGAAATTTTAACATTATATGTATATATTAATATATATAGGGGCATATATGTAATTTTTTAGCAGGGCGGGGTTGGGTGGGGCTGGGCGAGGCAAAGTAATACCAAACCCGCCCCCGTCCCGCCTCTCTCGTCCCCCGATTTTCACAAAAAAATGGCGGATCAAGTAGGAAACTACGGGTTGGTACGGATTTTGCCATCCCTATGCTCAGATCCATTGGATGTTTATTGAAATTGACGATAATATTTGATATCATGGCATATGCCTGTTTGATAGAATGCGGTTATATAAGGCTTCAAAATCAATTTGTGTTATCTCACATCCCATTGACATATATTATTACTGTTGGACTGATTAAATGTTCTTTTATCAAGAAAAAATTAATTCTTAAGTAATTTTTTTAGAGAATACGATAATAAATATACAATTGATACTATATATTGACACGTTAAAAATTTGAATATGTAATTTAATTATAATTTGGTTTTTTAAGAACAGGGTATCCAATTAAAGATAAACTCTATTTACTTATAAATTGATAAAAGAGACGAGTCATTTTAGTTCAACTTGTGTTTAGGTTAATACTTTGGTTTTAATTCACTCAAGCTTGTGAGATTAATAATAAGTTTAACTTGAGTGGAGATTTGAAGCTTGATTATTAAATTAGCAAGAGATCAAATTTCAATTGTTGCCTAGCTCAGTGGATTGTTACTTAAACATATTTAGGGTGGATTGACAACTCCATTATGAGGTGGTGCTTTTCACATATCTTAAAAATAAAATAAAATAAAATAAAAATCTCCATTGGCACTATCAATGTTTCAAGCTCGAGTGAATTTTTTGGGTGAATACCCGAGTTTTGCCATGTTTTCAGTTTGAACATTAACTTTCAATTTGTATTAAAATAAGCACAAAAATTTAATTATGTTTTTTCGGCAAGGCACTCGGTGGACTCCGGTCACAATTCAATGACATGGACACTGAAAATGTGATGTAAAGGCCTAGGGACTTTATCAGCCACTGGCCACCTCAGAGGCTTGTACACCTGGCTTTTTGTTTTCCCCCATTGATGCTCTTTTCTCCACTAATTCCCAATCTCTCCCATTCACTGTCGCTTCTCTCTCCACCAACCTCACCACTCTTCTTGCCTCCCCTTTTCTTGGCGCCATGCATAATCCATCTCCAAGTTTCAACAAATCAAATAGTCTCCCATGCCCTCTTTTCTAGCAACATCAAATGCCGTGCGACCCAGCTTGTTCTGTGTTTCCTTCTTCCCCACACCACCATTACCTAGCAAGAGGTGCGCCATTTTCTCGTCCCCGCACGCAGTAGTGACATGCAACGGTGTATCACCTTCTTCACCACTACACAAATCCATGCTCGCGCTCGCGCCATTGGCTCTCAACAATCACAAGCAATCCCATCTTCGCTTGCACGTTGCAAGATGCAATGCTGTGCGCCCATCGCTCGTCACCGCATTCACCTCCGCACCTTTTAACAACAACCTCGTAACCTCCGTGTGCCCGATTGCCACAGCATGATGCAACGAGCGCTCGATGGATGCCCGCTGAGCTAAGAGTAACTCCATGATCAACGATTCCTTAGACATTGCTTCCTCCATCGAAGTCTACCCAGCATAGTTAGCTTTCTCCAAGTTTGGTTCAAACTTGAGCAAAACATGAACCAAATCAGCCTCGAACTTGAGCAAAACATGAACCAAATCAGCCTGAGACCACGCGATCACTAAGGGAAGAGGTGAAGAAAAGGGGGAAGGAAGGAAAGAAGATGGTGATGATGTGGCAGCCACGTGGAGGAACAAAAGGCCAGGTGTTTAAGTCGCTAAGGTAGTAAGCGGCTAGCAAAGTCCCTAGGCCTCCATGTCACATTTCTGGTGCCCACGTCGTTGGATTGTGACCGAATCCCCTAATTGCCTCGCCGGAGAAACAAAATTAAAATTTTGTGCTCATTTTGATATAAATTTAAAGTTAGTGCTCAAATGGCAAAGTTACCTCTTCACTCAAAAAATTTACTCTTTCAAGCTCAATACAAGTATACATACAAATGGTACACAATAGGATAGATTTTTTTATTAAAAAAAACTTTTACTGATAACCAATAAAAAATTTATTAAATAAGTTATATATATATATATATATATATATATAACAACAAGGTTTATAATTTTTTTTTTTAGTTTTAATTTTTTTATTAGAAAGGGCCAAGCTCTACAAGGCTTTGATAGTAGGGTTCAAACTGGAAAGTAAATTTTTTTCAAATCTTCAATTCTCAGCCGTTCATCATGAATCATCCTCTTTCGTCTCTGATTGAGAGAGTGCCCTATTTCGCATCCTGCGCTATTATCCATCACTATCTCCGGTCGTCGGTCGCCCTCCGCCTTCGGGATCATCCTCTATTGCTCTGCCCTTCTTTGGTCGAGCTCAAGCTGAGCCCAGGTCATTGAAAACCCTAGGTGTAACCTAAAGTCCTTTTTCTCATTTTCTCGATAGCCGTAGCTCGGACTCACCTCGTCTTTTTCTCTCTTTCTCAGTAGATCTTCTTCAGCTTCAGCTCGGGAGTTGTTTCTTGTGATATCATCAGGTAAGCCTTACCCCATTCACCTTAAATTTTTGGTCTTGTTCCCATACACATCAACGCCTTTTTATCTGCAATTCGATATTTAGTGTTTAGTGCAGTGGTAGTATATAATTTTTGCAATTTCCATGGGGTTTGGTTTGATTCAATTTCTATAGTTGTGCAGCAATTTATGATCTTACCTTAATCTTCCATCAGTTCACTGTTCTCTGTTTGTTCTACATATCTTTCTTCTTCTTCTTCTTTTTGAATGCGTTACGGATGTTTGCATGGTTTATCTACAGCTTGATTAATTCCCACGATTAAGACTTTTGATTAGAAATTTACAATATTTTGGATTCGCTATTTCAGGTAATTGTGTGTCAGCTATGGCTTATGCTTTCTCTTTAATATTTTGGATTTTTATTTTTATTTTTATTTATAATCTAGTTCTGTTGTTTACATATCTTTTGGAAAAAAATTTTAATGGTTTATGTGATGGAAAATTAAAATTAAAAATCATGGCTCGCTTGAGTAAAAAGTTTGAAAATTTGTAATTGATTTTAATTCCTGAGCCTGCCACTCTGTCAGCACTAGTAAACATATTGAGAGTGACAAAAAGAGTTTATTTAATAGGTGTAGTTTGTTTTGAGGAGTTGGGATAAGGTTAAATGTTTCTCATTGCTTTTGCTATCTTTGTTAAAATTGTCTCAAGTGGTATATTTCTAAAGTAAAAAAGAAGATAATATTGAAATCAATGAAATGTGAGTGATTGTTAAATCATAAGTGAGATGCTGAATAAGAATCCACAACCTGCCAAGTCCCTGATTCTGCTTCCTTAATCTCTCTCTATGCAGTATGGCAAATGAAGATTCCAAGGACCTGCTCAAAAACATGGATTGGAAAACCATTGGCAATTCTTCTACCAGTGCTGCAACCGAAGTGGTCACAAAGAAGCGACTTCCAAAAAGGATAAGGCAAGTCCCAGACTATTATTTTCTTCCACGGCAATCATTACCTTCAGCTATTGCCCTGTATGGTGCAATTTGTGCTGCTGGCGTTGGTGCAGGAATGCTGTTGGAGGTTTGGATAAAGAAAAAGATCCGAGGTGAGTTTATTCTACATGTAGCATTTGTTTGTATGAAGTTAGTGGTAACAATTCGTGCTCCTAAATTGTCCTCTGTATTTACTGTATGCTACCTAATGAAAATATTGGTACATTAAGCTAACATTCTTTTAGATCCTAAATCTTACCAATGCCATCAAGGCAGTGAGGCAATTCCTAGACGCTTTAATTGTTTTTGCAGACCGGCTGGTGAACTAATTGCAAAAAAATTAAAACAGATATTATTTTAAGATAGTATTGCTGAATAAACAGTATATTAATTTTATAAAAAATCAACAAAATACATACTGTAGTTTAAACTAAAAAATGGTCAATCTAAAGATTAAAGTCATGCATGATTAAGAGATTAGTTTATGCGTGAAAATATAACTGTGAATGGGATTACACTGAGGTTGACAAAAATGGGAATGTATATATATAAATTTGGGTGGTTTGATCGCCAGGCGCCCAGGCGCCTAGGCTCAACGCTAAATCTCCTTAGCGCCTCTAAGGGTCTAAGGCAAGGTGTTTTTAGTCAGGCGAGGGTTTTTTGTGCTTTTTTGCACTTTTTTTTTAATTCAAATAAAAGAACGCCTTATTGAAAAAACTGTTGGTCTTTAGGAAAGACAGATGCAAATTTAGATGAGGCAGAAAATGATTTAGTGTTTGAAGATGATAAACTGACTTGGGGTGTAGTGGCAAGTGTTGTTGGTCTTGGAGAACCATCAAGACGAATTAGATTGCAATCAAAATCTAGAAGAAAATTTCCAGTTGTTGAAGAGGAAGATGACAATGAAGTAGAGCATGATGTAGATGGCTATGATTCTGAAAAAGGAAAAGAAGATGAAAATATGAATTTAGAGTTTGACATTAATGATGATGATTATTAGTTGTTTATGATTTTAGGAATAAAATTTTGACTATAAGATAAGACAAGTTTGTTTATATTAGAGTTTAAGGCTTTAAGCTTTTTATTTGTCTATCATATACCATATATATATATATTCTTTATATGTGTGAGCCTTACTTTGATCAGGCGCGCGTTTTTTTTTGCGTTTTGCGCCTTGGGCGATATAAGGGTCCTAGCGCATTGGGTGTGCTTTGTGCCCTTAACAACATTGTGATCGCCTTGATTGTTTTTGTGTTGAGTTGGTCACATAATTGGGTTTGCACTTTAAACAGGATTGATCAGATAACTAGTTTGATAATCTTACTTGATCTTGGTTATTTTGATTGTCATCAAGGTCAAGTTTGTTATTGACTAGCACAATTTATAGCTTTACTCAGCTTGGTCATTTTTGTGTCTTATCAACTAACTTCATTATGGCTTTACCATTTGGATTTTTACCAACTAGGATTTATAACTTTATTTGGTCTTGGTCATTTTGATTATTATGAAGTTGGGTTGATCATATTACTTGATTGATTACTTTATCTTTGCTTGATCATATAGTGTATTGGAGTTATTTTATAACACAGTGTATTTTGTTGAGTTGGGTTATGCTTCACTAGGACTTGTTGGTCCAAATTAAAATAATTAGAACTAATAGACCACAATGCATGCCAGGTGGTCATTAATAGGCCAGGAACTGGCCGGTACACTAGGTTGCCAATTTGATGCTTATTGACTAATTGCCTATTTGATTAATCTCTCTCATGTCTGGAAACTACAGTCTTCATGCCTAGGTAGGCTTCTTTAATAGCACTTATCTAGCCACCTTTCATGCCAATCATTCTATGTATTTGATTAGTCTTCTGGGTCTGTTGTTTCTTTAGTTCAAAATGCATTGTGGAAATTGCTTGTGTAATTGCTTGGTGAATTCGGTCTATCAATGGACTGTATTCACCAGCTGGCTCTCAGACTGTCAACTGCTGGGTTCTCATAGAATTTGCATCTCTATTGAACTTGTCTTATATTGCTAGAAGAATATGGTTGCTACCTGTATTATTCATGATGATAATTTAATTATTATAATTACCTTTTCTTTGTATTCCCTCATTTTATGATCAAAATTCACTGTATGCAGAGGATGGTGGCGTCATTTTTGATTTGGACAAACACTGAGCGGAGAATTGGATGCTTTAGACATTGTTTGCCAGATTTCTAGTGAAGTAGTAGCCCACAAATTATTGGCTTTCAGATCCTTCTTGTTGATAGCATTTGTAAGTTATAAAGTTCCTGTATCTCTATTTGAAATGTTCAATTCCCCATTGATACATATTGTTGTGGTTTCGGCACCTTAATCATGCTAAACCGCATTAAGGCATGGGATTTTGGAAATCAGAAAATGAATCTTTTATTTCTGCATAGTTGTTGGTAGGCTTTGGGAGCCATTATCTTTGATTCAATGCTCTTTTGTGGATATTCAAATTTTACCCATACATGATAGATTCCAAATTTCCAATTTCATTGTATCTGTACTTACATCCAGGTCTACCTATCTCATTGTGTATCTATACATTAACCCCCGCCTATTCTGTAATGATTCTTTTTTATTGTTTTGGACTGGCAGCCCTTGGCATGTTGGTTGATTAATTTTTTATTTCTTGCATTTTTTTCAACTTCATCCCTACTTAAAAAGATTTCCAAACCATAATGGCATGTGGTTTTGGACAACCTACCATTTTTCTTTGTATCCTATGCACCAATCAAGATAGCCAAAGCTTATATTCAACTAATAAATTAAATCAAAGGATCAGCTAGAAAGAAATAATACCCTAAATAATCATTTTTAACAATTTATTAATCATTGAGATGTTAGGGTTTCATGTTATTTATTTATGTATTTCCATTCAAGTTTTGCCTTTATGCAAGGTATACTTTGCAAATTGTAAGGGTTTCCTAGTAATTAACAAATAAAAACTAAAATATGTGGAGTTTGTGAAAAGCAAGTCTTTCAAACAGCCCTAACCTTGACAAAGGTTTCCTTATCTAGAATGAGCATACCATAGGAACTTTGTAATTTCTTTTCTTACAGTAAAAACAAGTAAATTGAGTAGTCCTGTAAAGATTATTCTCACGGCATTTGTTAAATCATCAGTGTATGAATTTGATCTTTTTGTCCATTTCTTCTTGTTTCTGTCTGAACTGCTAGCCCGGGAACAAACTCTTGACAGGTAAAAAACTTGGTTTGATGAGGATGGTTCTTGGGAGCTTCCTGTAAAGTAAGTTTTAATGTTTTTTGACATTTTATGGAACATATGCTTATGCTTGTCTTCATTATGTGCTTGTCTTCATTATGTTCAAGTTTGCAAGGACAAACAATAAATTGGTATAAAGAGGTTTGCAATTTCCAGTAAATTTCTGCATTCAACTTCATCACATTACAGGTGTGATTCTTGTCAGTTCGGAATTATAGAAATAAGGTTTCGACACTTATTAGAGCCAGTTTAATTAGTTTGTTTTGAATGTGTTTTCTTTTGAACCATGATGGATTATATAATTGATTGAACTTTGTTAAGATTGAAACATCATGATCTCTGAAGAAACCATCAGCTGAAATAAGATTTAGGGTCATTCATGGTTCCTTGTGATAAGGCCATTGTTGTGATTACTATTTTCCGCACTGTCCTAAAGTAGGTCATATGATTATCTTTGGTGGAAGGTCCATGAAAAGCAGTTAAGAGGGTAGACCCACAGTTTGGTGGGTGCATCAAGTCATGTCCCTCACCACTGGGGTGGAAAGAACAGAGTGCCAAGTGGACCTTCCCAACTTCATAGTACTTGCCATCATACCATGAATTGTTGAGAGTGGGTGTACACTTGTATCCAAATAACTTCAACCAAACTTTCTACACAACAATCAAAATGATGATGCTGCTAACTCAAGCACTTGTCTTGCTTCTAGTTTGTGTTTTCACTCAGCATGGTATACATTTAAGTTACTTTCCAGATATGATGTTTTAAATCCCACAAGAGAATAATAATAATAATAATAATAATTATTATTATTATTATTATAGGTTTCAAGTTTTCAAGTGTTTTAGATTAATGAGCATTTGGTGCTGTAGATCCTGAGTCTTGTGAGGGCAATGTTCCACCAAAGTGGACTCCTTTGTGAGTATAGTGTTGCACCGGTAAATAAGATATTTGGGGAAATGTGCTTGTGGACAGGGCCATAGTCTTTTCATTTGTACTTTTGTTGTTTTCGTTATTTTGTCTTTTTTTATTTTTTAACTTTTCTTTTTGGTAGATTTGATTTATCTATTATAATATATATATATATATATATTATTATTTTTATATAAATTAAAATTTAACTATACCAAAGTAGATCTGACTAGCAAAATATTTATTATGAAGAAATATGTTTTTTTTTTTGTTTTTTTTTATAAATGTGAATGAGTTAGTGTCAGGGGAGTACACGAATTTTTTAAATATATCATGCATTTTTACTTTGTATTACAAGAGATTCAACCCTCAAAAGATTTTTAGTGCCAAAAAATTGTTGGCAATGGAGATATGGAGACGTATCTTGCAAATTGCTTAAATGTTTATTTTCATTTCAATATGTTTGACTTATTCACTTCATATCTGAAAATGATGTGATTGTCGCTAGCATACTATTTGAATTATATTATTATTTAATTTATTTTTTCAGCTAATTAGGAAGTTAAGTTTACTGTTGAGTGGGGATGGTGACATGCTCCATCTAGCTAATTTATTCTTGAACTGGATATATATATATATAAACATCCATCAACAATTAGATTTTAATCCAACTCAACAATTGTACATCTGCAATGAACAGTATTATTATTATTATTATTGTACAATAAATTGTGTTATTATACAATTAATCGTTCAACTCTATTTTATTAGGTCTACAACAACTATTAAAAACCAAAATTTTAAACTAATCAATCTCATTAAACCTTAATTAATATTCACTATAGCTATAAGAAAGAACAAAAGGGCAAAAAACAATGTGCTTTTTTTAAAAAAAATAAATATGGATAAACCACGGCTTTATTGAATAAAAAGAGACAGTGAAATGTGTTTTGGCACATACCAAGATAAAGAAATGGCTTTTTTTTCTACTTCAAAAAAATAGCTTTTCTTTTTCCTTGTTCCTGAAGAAGGATGACCAACTGAGTTGTCTTCAGCCATCAGGCCCCTTTAAACATAATATTTAATTTAATTTTATAAGACCAGCATGTGTTTGTGTGTGTTTAGCAGCCGTGCCGACCATAATTCAGGTCAAACTAATTGTGATGTCCTTGATGACGTACATTTAAGTCAAATTAATCCAAACAGACTGGCGTCTTAGATTAATACTCTTTTACATTCTTGGCTTTTCTAATGGATTAATTAATGGTACCATTTCCAACCACCAAATATCATAACTTAGGTTTTATTAACATTTGAGTGCCTTCTTTTTCTTCATTCATAAGCATCACATGCTTCTTGTCGGACTTGTTTCCTTTTCAAATCTCATGTCCACCAAGAACTAATTGCAATATGAAATCAAGAACATGAAACAATATGCTCGGATCTTGTCAAGCTTCAAGTTTACAATCTAATATCCATTTATTATTGTTAATATTATTATATTATTTTTCCCTTGGAATCTCTTTTTCTATTATAGACAATGGACTTGCCAACAACCAGCTGCAACAACTAATTACAGAAGTGATCCATTGTGTCATTTATTTTAAAAAAATAAAATAAAATGTTTTGCAAGTTCCAAGAATAAATTATGTTAAATGTGAATAGAGGGTATGATTTATATTTATATATTCAGAAATAAATACACTGTACAATTGCATGAAAAAAAGCAAAAGATGTGTCTCTGTATGCAGTATCACATGGTATTGGATTCAAATGTTACAAATGAAGTCTAAAACAAAACTAGAAATTGATGCCATGCATGCAAGCATGCACTGCTACACAAGATACATGATTTCTCTTTTTCTTTCCTTTTGTTTGCCTTTTTCTGTTACACTTTGTTTCTTTTTGGTTGTGATCTTGTGATGATGCTCATCCTTTTTTTTTTCTTTTCTACTTCACATCCTGCTCTGCAGAACTTGGAAAACCAAGCAAAAAAACAGTTTTTTGTTTTTTTTGTTTTTTATCTCTCCAAATTTTATTATGAAAATTCATGAACTTGAACTCAATCCTCTTGCTTCAGTTCCTCTCATTATCCTCAACCTTTTGCAGGATGAGATGAACATCCTACATAAACCATACATAATAAATCAATTAACAAACATCATTAGAGATAATAACAATAAAATGTTAATAGTCTTATATATATCAGAGAAAAATAAAACTCACCCCCATGGAACATCTCCAACCAACATCCAATCTCCATCTTTATCTTCATAAGTGACTGCATACTCAGATCCATTTTGACCTTCCATCCCTGAAAAATCACCTAAAATTAATCAACAAAAAAAAAAACAACAATATTTCATGTGATAATATACTTATATCTTATTAGACATAACTCTCACCTAATGAGAAACACTTGAACATGTCTCCCAACCCTTCTCTAAGCTCATTATATCCTTTATAAACCTTAAGATCTATCTTTCTCAAGTAAGGAGCTCCATCCATGCTAACTTTCACATAAATTCCAGTGGTGGTCTCCTCCATCTCCTTCCTCGCTTGAAAGCTATTCTTCCGGTAAGATCGAATCGGCGGCCATCCAACCACTTGTGCTCTATCATATAATACAAAACACAACAACCCTATGTCAGACCTCACACAATTTAATTAACACATCTCTTAATCAATATCTAGTCAAGAATCAAGAATTATGAAACTCACTTTGCCACAGGTGGTCCTGTTTCATTGCCACCCTTAACCGAATCATCGATCTCCGATGAGCTAGATTTTGACAACGGCTCATCGGTCACATCAGTGAGTGTCCTCTTGCTACCTCTAGAGCTTTGATCAGTTCCCGGTAAGCCTAGAGTGAGCTCGGTTGCCTTAAAGTTATCGATATCGGTCTCGTAATTTCTTCCTTCCATTTTCTTCAACCTCAAAACACAAAATTAAGAAGAAGAAAGACTTGCCAACTATTAAAATGAGTTTGAAAATTGAAATGGTTTAGGGTTCCGGTGAGTGGTGGTGGTTGTTTTATAGGATAGTGTAAAGAAGAAGAAGAAAAGGGATTGCAAATGCATGGACTGAGGGAACATGCACAACAAGGATGGTCGTTGAGATGGGGAACAGGCCAATTGGGCAGTGTCCGGGCCGTAATTTGACAAGACCGGCCCGCTAAGGAAAACATATTGGGCTGTCATCGTGCGGTGGAGATTTGTTGAAATTGGGCCAGGATGTGGATGATCCGTTGGATTGAAGGAGCGCATGTGGGCGGGCCCCGCTTTCTGGGCCCCAATCGTGGAAGCATGTGATTGGCCCAGGCTTTCTGCCTTTTTTTTGGATCTTTTTAGTAGTGCGCGCACATGACTGGTTTCGCATATGTCGGTTTAGTGCGGTTACGGCAAAGTTTCATTAATTATAAAGTTGCACTTTTTTTGCTTTTTTTATTATTAATATTTATATAATAACCATTAAAATTTTGATATTTTATTTTTATCCTAGACACAAAATCGAATGTTTGAATATCTTTTAATTCAAATGTTGATTTGTGACTTATTTACATTTATTATATATATATAAATTTAAAATATTGATTTTTATATATGTAGGATGAATTAAACTATTTTTTTATATAATTTTTTAATTATATGTATAAATTATTAAAAAAATAAATAATGAAGTTTTTTTTTATAGTGTATATAAAAAAACATATAAAACACATTTGATGAAAATCATAATCAAATTTATACAGCGTGACGTTTTTATTTGAATATACATCAATCTTATCACAAAAGAATTTGAGATAATTATGTCTAAAATTAACTTGCTTATATTTTTAATAAATAAATAAATCAAGAACATGTCTAATATAAAGCATATTTTTACAATTAAAGTTAAAATCCTTACCCCAAAGTTTTAGATTATATTTGAAGTAGAGTTATGTTTAATGTGTTCACATAGAAAATTATGGGACCTTTAGTTTTAAATGATGAAATGGTTGTCTAGATTTATTGAATTTGGATCTATATATATATAGTTGACTGGATATGAAACAATTAGGCAACAATCCTAATCAAATAAGTTAGACAGACAAGAGCCTTATAAATCCAATGTGCTTTAGATCTGGCCTCATACAATGTATGTTAGTGCCCAACAAGACAACCAAGGCTTCATAGGTCATTCTTTTATACACATTTCAAATGGAAAAAGGAAATAAGACCATAGATTGGAATCAAACGAGTTTCATTAATTAATTAATTAATTAGATAGAATGCATAAGTTTTTAAATTATTTTATTATCTTGTCTTAAAAATAATCTTTGAGCATGGCAACTAAAGGGCTCTACTTAAACTTCGAACCATGTATACTTTTGGAGTTTCTTTGGCATCTTCCCATGAGCTAAAAGTCAATATTTTTAACTTTTTTGTGAAAGTTTTTGGTTGATCAAGGTTTGTTCTTAGTATGTTTTTAAAAATATTTTTTTATTTAGTTTTTTTTAAAACTTGATTTATGAAATGGTTGTTTTTTTTATAATTATTTTAGAAGCACTAATATAAAAAGCACCCAAGTTTTTGGGTTTTTAAAAAAGAAATGTTCAAATTGCATGTTTATTATATATATATATATATATATATATTATAAAATCCCCAAGGTAACTTCAAGTTTTCAGATGTACTTATTTTATTTTTTATATAAGAAAAACAATTCAAAAGATGCTCTAATATGAAAATGGCCGGTTGTTCATGAGTCGTTTATTCTCCCAATGTCTCCTTCATTAGTTTGCATAAGCTAGGTTATATAAATGTATAATTATATAATTTTGTACAATTTTTAAAATATTTTATACTTTGATAAAATGTTTAAAGTTCTTATATAATTTTAATTATTAAAATACACAGGAGTAACTTTTTAGTAAACTAATATATTGGTGAATTCAGGGTAAAAGAGCACATATGTAGAAAAATCAAATTTTAAAGTGTATTCATGGTAAATAAAAAAAAACTCTTGTTGAAGATAACCATGCAAGATTTGGCTTGACACTAATTTTCTCGTGCCCTATTCATATGATTATGTTTTGATTATGGTTCCCATAATCTTACAAGCTTTTGTTTTGGAAAATAGTGTTTTCAGATGATGATAAATAAATAAAAAAAATATCCCTATGTCAAAAGATTAAAAACTTTGATTTCCCTTCCTGTGAGATTTTTTAGATTTAAATTTTCTATTTTTATCTATTGTTTTGGATGCCTCTTTTGAATGTTTTTAAAAATTTTAGTTTATCTAAAACATAAAAGTTTTTTTTCTCCTTTTTTCAACTTTTGAATTGGAAGAAAAATAGCATACTTTTATTATAGAGGTTGTAAATTACATCTTTTTTAATGAAAATAGCATTGCTTCTAAAAAATATTTTTTTATATATTTTTAATAATAATAATAATAATAATCATCTAAACATGGACTAGACACGATATATATATATTTATTTACACCTAGTCATATATTAAAAAATAATCAAACTATCAACTTTCCATATTTAAGCTGAATCTTTTTATGGCTTTTTGTAATTTTGATAACTATAAAAAAAACGATGCAAATTTTTTATAACCAGTGACCTTATTTTTGACAAAGATATTCAGCGGCTTAACTCAAAACTAAGAATATATCTATAAAAATAATAAGTAGATGGGTGTATGTGTGTATAAAAAAGTACAGAGCTGTCCAATCCCAAAGGGACAAACCCTAACAAAATATTAAACAACACATTAAAAAAGTAGTTACAAACACATCACATGAAAACAAAAACAAAAGGCATCAAAATTGTAGCTTGGATGTCCCACAAATAAGAAAATCAAAAAAAACAAAAAAAGAAAGAAAGACAAAAGGCCACCATCCATGCCTTATTAAATATATCTCTTCATAGTCAACATTAGAGATGGCAATAATACCCATACCCGACCCAACCCGACCCGAGTTTGACGGGTAAAACCCGATTTGACCGGATTTCGGATAGAGTTCGGGTAAAACTCGACTTGTATGAAACGGGTGTGGGTGCGGGTATGGGAATTCTAATACCCGACCCGTACCCGACCCGAAATTAAAATTACTAAAATATTTATATAATATATATATATATATACACATATATATACTAATATGTTTCTACAACTTAACAATTTAAATTTTTTTATTTTTTTCCTCTTTGTTTGGTCTTGTAATTTTTATAATTATTTTTATTTTTATTTTTATTTTTATTTATAAAAAAATTATAATTACTTTTTAAGTTATTTTTTTATAAAAAAATAATATTTTTTTATTAATTTTTTTAGTATTGGGGCGAGGGCGGGGATACTCCACTGCATCTCGATTACTCGTCGGGTGCGGGTGTGGATTTGGGTTTTTAAAACCCGTGGGGTTCGGGTTTGGGTTCGGGTTCGGGTTCAGGTTCGAGTTCGGGTATACTAGTGGGGTATCGAGTACGAGTACGGGATATGGTAATACCCTGCACCCGACCCGACCCGTTACCATCTCTAGTCAACATCAAAATTCTTCCCTATCACAACATGAAACATTTTACTTTCTAAGCTTAATCACAATACAGTGCTAATATCTTTAGATAAATAAATATCTATCTATATATATAATTGGGAAATTATTGGACTAAGTAGTTAGGTGGAATGGATTGAGTGTAAATAGGGGGATTGTAGTTTGATTGATGGGACTAGTACAATTAGTAGAGAGAATGACTTTGGAGAGTGACATGAAAATTGTGATTGATGTAATTTGTCTTTAGATAAATACTTGGGTTGGGCCATTTGAGTTTTAAAACTGGGCCATGCTCACTGATGGATTCATGTGCCGACACTGTTCATGCATTTCATCTTTTTGTCTTCTTCTTTGTTCCCCCTTCGCCCAACCTTGATATGTTAGCCTATTCAATCATGCTCAATTTTCTTAATTTTCTGGATGAGTTTTTATTTGATAATTTCTTTATTTTATTTTCGTTTAATGATGATTTTGGTAATTTTTTGAATGGCTAAGAAATAACTTAAGGGAAGAGATAGAGTAATTTTTTTAAAGAACAAATATATTCTTGCTTATTTTTAAAATATAGAGATAATGGCAAAGCTTGGATTGGTGGTTGTTTCTCTTTAATTTGTTATTTTTTTATCTCTTGTTGGCTCTTGTTTGTACTTTGTTTTATTTTCAATGCAATAGAGGTTTAATTATTTTTATAAAAATAGTACTGATAACAATAATATATATAAACATATATATATATATATATATATATATATATATATATATATATATGAGAATTTCTAGAAAGAAGGTCTTATCTTATTAGACCTCATGAGTTGTCATGTGTTTTTTTCGTGTTGTCATGTATGTTATCTCGTTCTCTTTTCACAACTAGTGGATTGCTATGTTTACCAATTTCTTATTGTGCTTGGTTGATGTTGTTTGTTTAATCTTTTTGTTTTAGGTTAGTGCTTTTAATTTCAGTTGGTCTGTTGTACTCTCATCATTTTCTTTGATGGAACCTCGTTTGTTTATCTTTCAATAAATAAATAAATAAATACAAACTAGAAAGGAATTCCTATTTTTTTCCATTTTGAAAAACTTGAGCTATGGTTTTGGTTGATTGGCGAGGTTCATTAGTTAGTGAAATTGAACCTTTGACATGGACTAAAGCTTTCCAAAAAAACATTTGTGGTCCACTGTAATCAGGTTAGGCTCAGCCAAATCTACAAAACTAGTCAAAGATGCTGCCCAACAGTTTAAATTTGTTTCCATGCAAACTTGAGTTTAAGCACAAATATGTTTAAATAAACCTAGTGAAGAAAAAAAAAAAAACTCAAAGAAAGATCTGCTTAACAAGTTAATATATATGATATAAATCTTTTTCTCAAACCTAAAACAATTAAGCTTTATTAGCTTTTGCAGGCCTGGATGTGGTACCACTCTTTATAACATTGTAACATCCGATCCAAAATTTAAGATCATTTATGGACCCGTTTACGAATATCCAAAATTTCAAGAGTTATTTTATAGCATGATTACAAGCCATACTTATGCCATCTTTATTTAGATCTTAAATTAATTTGAATGCTTGGAAAATGTGTTGGAATTGAAGTAGATCTTATGAACACTGTTTGCGAGATTTAAATTTTATATAAATCTTATGGTACTTTAGTTGCTTGGTAATTGGTTGAATAACTTATGATTTGTGAAAATGACTAAGGTGAGTTTTTTTTAATTAATTATTTTAAAAAAATTATATACTATATGCTATAGTTTTATAGTAATACTATTTTGAGGAAAAAAAAAGAAAATCTATTTTTTTATAAATTTGAGTCATGCATTGAAAAAACTTGAGATTGTTAATTTTTTGTGTGAATTATTAGTTTAGAAAAAATATTTATTATTTATTGATGTGGATGTTTATAAAACTAGCTAGAATTATTCAAAAGTCTTTCATGAACATTGATTTGGAATTTCAAATGCGAACTTGTGTACCTTTGATTTACTAAAAATTTATTTACAATTTTGCTACTTTATTTTCAGAAATATTAATGAGGGATGAATATTAATGGTCATATTGATATGTTTATAATTTATATATGAGAAACTAGTTTTGATATCTAGCTGTTAACAGACTGTTTAATTGTGGCATCATTTGGATTAAGTATGGTGAAATTTGACATGTGATAATGTGATGTGACCTATAAAAAATTATCTTTGGTATATTCTCCAAGATATAAACCCTCCTTTATCAATAATGTGTTTATTGAGTTATATATATATATATATATATGTGCAATCTACGATTTTTTTTTTATATATAAATATCATGCTCAATTCAAAAAAATTTGATAAGTTTCCAATATCTCTGAAAAATATTTTAACACAAATGTGATATTTGGGAGTATTTGAGAGACTTGTGATCTTCTTGATATTGTGTTTATCCGTTGATATACCTATCTATTTTTACAAAAACGAATTTGTTATGTTATAAAATGTGATATTTGTAAAATACTAGTTTTAATATTGAAGATTTTTTTTTTGAAAAAGATGGATAAACCACATGCACTATTAAAACAAAGCAGGATACAACCATCCATTAGATGTGGAAAAGGATGGGTGAATAACAAAAAGAATTACAGGGGAGAATGGAGAGAAACATAGATGATACATTAAAATTTTTGAAGATTTTAAAATGATTTTATAATATTTTATGGCGATGTATGATTTAGTTGGTAAAATTACCTATGAATTTACTAGCTAGGCTATGAAACTCATGTTGACGTTTTTATTTTTTATTTTTTTACAAATTAATAATAAAAAGTAGATATGATAAGTGAAATATTTAGATAAATTTTTTATAGGCCATTAAACTATAGTCATTTTTTTTATTTTGGGGTCCAAATTTTAATTTGAATTAAAATAATTACTCAACTTCAATTTTGTTTCACCAAAGGGTCACTCGACATATTCTTGTAGGCCTATTTTTGATGATATAATGTCAGAAATTTTCAGTCAGAAAGTGAGATAGAATTATTAGCTGAACAGACAACTTGTGATAGAGAATTTTCTGCATATATATCATCAAAAATAGTCTAGAATCTTTTAGGTGACCATTCAATGAAACAAAATTAAAGTTGAGTAATTATTTTGATTTAAATTGATGTTTGGATCCCAAAATGAAGAATGACCATGGTTTAATACTTTATTAAAAATTTTACCCTCAAATATTCAGTATAACTAGAATAGGCAAGTTTGAAGCTTTGCATACAAGCGAGCCAACTCACTCCAAACGTGCGGCCAATCTGTGTCCCGCCAAATTCAGAGATAGACAAACATTCCTTCAATTCAGTGCAAACAAATTTAAAGTGGACCTAAACATGCAAACTCTCCTCTGGCTGTCGAGAGTTTCAGTCAGACCTTCTTTCCCTTTTTACTTTGAAAACTTCCGGTCTTCTACATCATCTCATTTATGGTCCTTTTGCTTTCAAACAACCATGCACTCATTCATATCACAGTTATCTTCAACTACTACAATTCAAACCCTATCATTTATATATATATATATAGACCAATTAATGACAGGCCTCTTTATTTTTTTCCCTTGTTTATATTAATATCAATAAATATGGTTTATTCACTTCAGTAAATATACATGCATGCATCATGCAAGGCATGCAAACAGGATTTAATAAAAACCGACAAGTATTCACATAAACAAAGTAGGATAACATCTAAGTGATTAATTAATGGCATGCATATCGATCTAACACATTCAAATAGAAGAAGAGGACGAGGGCCAGAAGCAGTCTATTACTTGGCATAACTTCAAAGGGCACATCAACAGCTAAATGTTGGCCTTCTCTAGAGTTGAAGGGCAATGCATTTGCATAGCCATCCTCTAATTAATTAGGCTATTGTTCATAAAGGTAGGTGGTCCTTTGGCCATGTGGATAGTTAATGATCCACATGGCCAGATCCACCGCACGAGTGCCCAAGAGACCTGGAGACTCCGACATGCTGATGCCTTCTTGATAGATCCTGCCTTTCATCTTTATCACCTATTGATATATATATATATATATATATATATGTTTTTCTTTTAATGCTCGATATTTATATAAATAAGTACTGGGTGGCGGAGGGTGCCTAAGAATTAATGTGGGCAAGAATGTGTGTTTTTAATGCGTTGATCTTGATCACTACTTAATTGTAAGTTGCCCGAATTAAAGTCATGTTTATGAATATACATGTATCTACAATTGTTATAAAGATCAATCATATACATACTTGGTGTTGGTGTTGATAAGACATTGTGATTTGAAAGCTATATATAATTTGATCTTATATATGATTGCACTTACATATTCGCAAAAACTTTTATTGTGCAGGAAATTAGAATGTTTCAAGACAACAATTGGATATTCCTGGGTGAGTGTCATAGGATCAAAAATACTAAGTGTTATAGTAATACATATTATGTATAATACAGTAAAAAATATTGTGCATGTAGTACTGTTTATTCATCGTTCACGTGGTCTATTGTGGAAAAAACAATATTCTCCATCTAGTATTGTAAGACATGGGAAATTTACGGTCATTAGTTATAATCACTGATATATCATCTTGAGCGTACATAACAGACCATCATAGTCCCGGCTGTTAGCCTGACCTACATGATAAATTTTAAAGGATTATTAAACCACTTTAACTAGCTAGTGCACCACTTCACTTGCATGTCCTATTGATAATCCCCTTGTGGGGCACCACTTGTCACCTTTTATAAATTAAAAAAAAATTGCAATATCATTAATTTTGATATCTTCTTATTCAAAAAATTATGCTTCCTAGGAATAAAATTTTAGGTGGAAAACAGTACTGAGTTCATTGGTGCTAACAAAATTCAACATTCTAAAATGCCAAGATATATCTATACCCTTCAATTATTTTGACACTGACTATAATTGTGATCTTTAAAAGGATTTCTCTTTTAAAAAATAAAATTATTTAGTTGCATATATATCTAACCAAAGGAATCCCTTCACTCGTTGAATATATATATATATATATATATATTTCCTGATATTAATAACCAAGCTAAAAGACAAACAAGATAAATTAACAACAGCAGCAACAGCAGCAACAACTTGACATATAAACACATTAATTGAACATCATTTGTTACATATTATCAATAATTAGCTCAACTCAACAACCAGAAACTTGACACATAAACATACATGACACATTACTTCTGAAATAGATTTTGGATCAACTCACCAACAAAGGGATCCACCTATAATAATTTTTGGAATATTCATATCCTTGGTTACGCTCCACAAATTTCTGTGTCGGCTGTGTAAATCGCTAGGGTTGTCGCCCAGTATCATTGAATTGTCTCTAATGGTCACTAACAACCACAAAATAAATGCAAAACAGTAACTAGGATGAAAAAATTAACATACATAGAAAGAAAAGTATATATATATAGAGAGAGAAAGAGCTGAAACCATGTATACATGTAATGAAAATATGATATTAATGAGGAAACGTGGAATGTTGAATGTCACATAAGTTGGTGACATTCTCTCTCTAAATTATCTTAGAGTCACAAGAGGAAGACAATGAGATGAGAAGCAGTGATGAGTACGGGGAGTACTAGACGCTATTAACACAATGGGCCATGCATGCAACGTAACGTCGACATGCACGTGTGATGTCCTTTGGAGGCTTCCTGGTCCTCCTCATCACAGTAGCTAGGCTAGTGGTGGGTGGGGGCTCTCGTGGGTGGGGGCTCTCATCAGTAATCACCATTTGAAATAGTTTTCATGGATGGTTGATGGATCCATGCTTGTTTAGGAGTACAAGCAAAGATCGATCAAAGGAGGGACCCTTCCTCTTATTTATTTATTATTATTATTGTTATTATTAGTAGTATTATTATTTTGTAATGCCTTTCCGCAGGATCAATGCTTGCATGCAGTTCTTGCATGCTTAATTCTTTATATTATGCCCATGCATGCACCCATATGTCCATTTTCTCAACTTTTATTAACTATATATACACATAAACACTGTTTCTCAACTGTTCTATATGCTCATATATATGTACATACTGTTCCTCAACTCTTCTTGGGTGGTGAGGAGGGTTTTTATTTTTTAATAGGTATATATATGCCTTTTCTCTTGTGTCAAGAAATTAAGATATGTGTCTCTTAGTTTTCTTTCAGGTGATATCTTTTATTCAAAGAATTCAGTGGTTAAATTTCTCTCACTTGGAGTAATTAAGAAAGAAGGCTGTTGTAAGTTTTTCATTAATAGTGGATATCTTGATTTCAACTTAATTTCTCATGGAAGTAGGACAAAGGTGGATAAGCCGGGTATACCCTCTTGATTGTGTTACGTTTGCACTTCATGATTTTGTTTTCATGAGATGTTTCAATTCCTAGTGGTGCCCAGTTTGAAGAGCGCAGCATGCATGATAAGTTTTTCTTTAAGCTATTCAATGTCAAATAGATGAATGGTAGACCATTCTTGTGTTTATATATATATTATATATATATATATATATATATATATATATGCAAGGAACTTGCCAACTTGGTAACTATATATGCCCTAGTGAAAATGAGATTAGTTTGTTGAATCTTTTGCTTTCTTTAACCATTGATTATCTCTATCCATGTGAGACATATCATTTCTTCTTTTGTCCTTAATTGATTTGAAATGAGAAAATGAACTCCAATATCATTTTGACTAATTCATCAAATATATATTCTCTGATATCAATCATTAGAGATTAACTTCTTGGTTTTCTCATAATTAAATATATAAGATAAATATATTATTTTTATTTAATATAAAACTACAATATAAACTTTAACCTTCCAAACACAAAAATCTCAAAATGATACTATATATGGTAGGAAATCTGAATGGTCAAAATATAATAATCAAAATAAAGTAATTATTCACTAAAACCCCATTCAACGAACCTAATTTATTAAGATATGCAGTTTCAAAACAATGTATTAAATGCATGCTTTGATCTCAATTATAATCTAAATAAACAATGAAACATTATACAGTGATCAGATGCATATTGAGACAATTTCTATCTCTGTATCTCTCAAAATAGTCTACACTTAATTAATATCTATCGACAAAGGACAAAGATATCTCTTCAATGTCTGTCCGAATAGTGATTCAGAACTCTGTGCATATTAATATTTATGTTAATTAATTTGTTATCAATTGGCTTTTATATTCTGATGCCACATTGGAGTAATTTACTTGAAATGAAACCCTAACTAGCTACCATATAGTTAGTTTTGTGCATGAGAGCAAGTAAACGGCTAATTTCTTAGCTACACTATCTCCATATGAGTGGAAATTATCTTTTGGTTTAACTTGTTGTCATATATGGGAGAAGTTTTTGATTGTCTTTGTTCTTCAAGTTCACTATTGATTCATCTATATATGAGAAGTTCTAAGGTTGATTCAAGTAATTAAATTTTGTTTGTATTTTTTATTTCTTTGATTCATCTAGTGCTTGAATTTTCTTTCATGAATGTCTTTGATAATTGTATAAATCATGTCACTTATGATTATCTTTCTATAAGATTGGGCGGATAAGTTAATTTTGTTTGATTTTTCTACTGTATATTTTAATAATTAATAAACTTTATATTAACCCTTGTAAAAAAGAGTTGTTATTTTTATTTTTTTCCAAATTAAAAATGGATGGTTGGAATCCCTCCAACAACTCAAAGATTAAAAGTTTGTGACTTATCTGCATTTATCAAATATATATAAAAAATAAAATAAAAAAACTCTATGGCATTGACTTTGATCTTATCCCCACCACACCATACATATCTTAACTAGTATTTCAACTATATTAGATTTGTTTTTGAACATATATAATAGATAAAGCAATTAGATTAGACGATGAAAATATTAAAATTGAGAAAAATGTGAATAAATAATGTGTGGAAACAATAAAAAGACAAACTAAGAATTGGAGTGCATATAAACAAGATTCAAGTGGTAAGATGAAACATAAGGTGCTAAATCTAAATAAAAATGTCATATAGGTTAATGTTTTATTTTTTTAAAAAAGAAAACGCTACTTAAATATAATTAAAATATATAGGATAATCTTACATATCTCTCTCTCTCTCTCTCTCTCTCTCTCATTCACTCATTCAAGATTTATATAAGATATATATATATATATATATATATATATATAAGGAAGTCTTCCTCATTGTTACCCCACTTTCTCACAAACGAATGAATGGTTAAAGTGAAGGAAAATAACCAACTTATTACTAGAATGGCTTCCCCCAAGCAGTTTTGATCAAAATGAGGAGTTTTTGAAAATATCAGGAAATTAATAAATTATACGTTATATCTATTTCCAAATAAATAAAAGAAAATAAGAAGAAGAAGTAGAAGAAAAGGAAGAAGGAGAAGGAGAAAAGCCAAACAACTCTTCATTTCTGATCTTTTGCAGACACATGGCTCAAATTAGATAACTAATTATCAAAGCCCTCATTAGTTAGACCAAGATGATCACCATCCTGCCAAGACAATGATGGTTAAAATGAAATAAGACAAATAGGAGGCAATTCAAAGTAGGTCATTTCCTTGTCATCCTTTTCTTCAAAGAAAGAACATACATATAGGGCTACCTTTGTTTGCTACCATTTGGTACGTAGTTCTTATCGCACCTTCACACTTGCCTTCCCTTTTCCACTCACAACAAACAGACAAAGCCAAAATTAGTGAAGAAACATAAATGAAGCAAAGAACCTACACCTTTGTCCATGCTTGTGTGCATATCGTCCGTGTGCATAGAGACTCATTTCCATGCATTTATGGGGGACACTCTCCCACATGGTTATGTCTCAAGCTTTCAAGACTCATGAACGTGCCCATGCTTATGGGTCCAATTCACCACCGTTTTTCCCACATAAATGAAAAGCCACATATGTACTTTACCTAGAATGTAAGAATAAAAACCAAAACACACCATTGATAGGATTTGATCTTACTTATATTGGCATGTAGCTTTTGTCCTTATATAAATCACTGCTGTTAACTTCCTAGCTAGTTGGTTGTATATCACTTCTTCATGATCTTGTCATGCTTGATAAGGTGAAAGAATAGATTAAACCACAGGCAAGAGAAATGAGTGATGTCTAATCTTAATTAGTTGGGAACATTTACTCATATAATATCATGGTTGTTCTATATATAGTTAATATAACATCAAGTCTCTCTGCCAATAATTTAGACTTAATTACACATTGTATTTCATATGCTACTTGATTAACTCTCTGGTTTGTTAAGTGTTATATATATATATATATATATAAAGAAACATGCAAGTTGTAGTAATAATTAATGTGTGACACATTGTAAAATTTCCAGTTGGATGGACAGAATTATGTGAACAGACACATGTGGTACCTTAATGTGATTAACAAGATGCCTCCTGATCTCCTAATATAATATATGTGGAGTAATCAACAAGACATATAATGCTGCCTGACATTTATGGAAATAGGATTGATATTTGATAGAGATAGGCAATTTTGCTGCACTATTAGTTATTGTTGACGTTGAACAATAATTAAAATTTTCTTATGCACTTTAATTAATATGAGAATTATCCTCCAGCCATTGGCTTGATGTTGATATATATGATGGTGAATTTTTTCCATTCAATCATTCAAATGATATATTCCTTTATAATTGGCGTTGTAATCTTCACTGCCACAAATCATATATTAATTAATAATTATTAATTAATTATGTGATTTGTGTTTTGTTGGCAAAGCTATATATCAGGATTAGTTTGCATGCAGAGACTTCAGATACTGTTTTTGTACCTTGTATATTGATATATATATATATATAAATATCTTTGTGTAATTAATGACTTCTATTGAATCCGTAGACTGAAGACCAAAATATTTGTAAAACCTTTTTCTGTTAAAAATGGCAAAACGATTAACATTTTTGACGTGTTATACTACAAATCTAATACGAATATTCACAACCATAAATATCTTCAAATTTCATACGTGTTGATACCAAACAAATTTCCAATAAATCAAAATAAAAATTTGGATAGTCTAAGAAACTACATATATAGCTTAAACTCTAAGATTTTTCCTTCCTTCCTAACATTCATTGGAGTGATTAATACTTCATCCCTTTGTTAATATATCCTATGTAAAAAAAATAAAAAATAAAAACATCCACCAATGTTTTTTTTAACATAGAACATCACATCACATGATTATGAAATAACTATATATATATATATATATGTTCAGCTGTCGGTTGAGTTACAAGCTCAACAGTAAACACTAACAAGCATTACTGTTGAAACATATTACTTCACAAAAGGCACAAAAGTAACACCACGCATGAACATGAATTCCTGCGTAGATCATGATGAGTCATAGGAATATAAGATGAAGCCCTCATGTTGAAACCCACAAAAGCATTATATATATATATATATATATATATGCATGGCTTTGGATAATTTCCCATTTCTGAATTTTAATTTTCTAAACAGAATTAAGGCAGGGGGAGTCAGGGGACCACGCATCAACTTGTTGTAATTACCATAAAATTATTATAAACAAAAAGAAAGGAAAAAAAAATTAATATATGATTGGATGATGAGGTTAATTAATTAATTAATTAATTAATTAACTAATGAAAGCAAAAAGGACCACACAAGAAACTGAAACACATAAACACATGATTAGAGAAACAGTATAATCAAACTAATTAGTAGCTAATCTTGATTTAGCTGACGGCTTTAAAATGAACACGACGACGCGGCACATGGGTGCGCTTGGGCCTTTGACGCACTCTTGCAGTCAGTGAGTCAGTCAGTCAGCCATTCACATGCTTGACCGGGTCCCACTCCGCACATGCGTCTCGCGTTGACCAGGACCCACCCAATCACCACCGTCCATCTTCCCCCTTCCTCAACGGGTCCCACATTCCAGCAAAGCACAAGCGCCTCCAGAAAACGGCTTTTTTTTCCCTCCAAAGCGTTGCTAACTCGGGCTCTCAATTCCTCGGCGCGCCAAAGTCTCAAAAGATCGCCGCAATAATTCGATAACGCGGTGACGTCATCCCCGGCAGAATCGCGGGAAATCCAGCTCGTTTCCCGACACGTGTCGGTTAACAGGTTGTCGGATGCTCCAATCAATCCTATTTATATAGGCCCGGCCCACTAGCTCGGAAGGTCCCCTCCCGCGAGTCTCTCTCCTCTTTAGCCATCCTTGTTGCTTCATATATAGCATTGCAAGGAAAGCAAGAGTTTTCAGGAATCGTGTGAGGGAATGGCTACTGCGTTGGTTGCTGATAAGGAACAGTTTAGTCTCGGTTTCGAGGCCACTGAGCTGCGTCTTGGTCTCCCCGGAGACGGTGAGACGGCCAAGAGCAATGGGAAAAGAGGGTTTTCTGAGACTATTGATCTGAAGCTTAAGCTTCAGACTGTGGACTCTGATGAAACTAGTGAAGAACCTGAGAGGATGAAGAAGTCAGTTGCTGAGAAGAGCATCAAGGAGCCTGAGAAACCTCCTGCTAAGTAATTGATCTACTTCTTTGTCTTAGTTTTTTTATTTTTATTTTTTTAAAGGTTATGAGAACAAGGTTTATTTAGTTTTCTTGTTTTTAAAGGTTTTGAAACTGGAATCTTTAGTTAATTTTCTTTTGAGTGAAGTCACTTATATAGTACTGAGTTAGCAGTTAGATCTCTCTCTCTCTCTCTCTCTCACACACACACACACACACACACACAAAAACACACATAAATATCATAATAATTAAGCTTGCAGTTTATGAAAATAATTACTGCAACATGAACAGATTAAACTAACTAAACACTCAGGATAGCTCTAAGATAATAGATCCAAGCTACAAACATGAAAATGGCATGAACATGAAAACTTTGGTTCTCACTCTTTTTTTCTCTAGTTACAAAATTCAAACTATGAGCAACAGAAGAAAAAACAATCACTTGTTAAGGAAATGATGTCTTACATGAACTGACATACTAGGATCCTTAACAAGTGGAAAAGACATGTTTTGTTTAGATCTTTTTAGAGGAAATTATTTAGCTATATCTGCTCATGCATTAATGATTTGTTCTTGATAATATTTTTTTGGTTTCATCAGGGCACAAGTTGTGGGCTGGCCACCAGTTCGATCTTACCGAAAGAACATCATGGCTGTGCAGTCAGAGAAGGCTACCAAGGAGGACGGAGAGAAGTCCGGCAACGGTACTGCTGGTGCTGCCTTTGTGAAGGTGAGCATGGATGGTGCTCCTTACCTGCGTAAAGTGGACCTCAAGATGTACAACAGCTACAAAGAACTCTCCACTGCACTAGAGAAAATGTTCAGCTCCTTCACCATTGGTAAGCTACCCATTCACTGGAAATTAATTAATAATAATTATAAAAACTTCACATCTTTTCCTAGCATGCATACACCTTATCATAGTGTACATGCAGAGAGAGAGAGAGAGAGAAAGGCTAGTATTCTAACCATATGTGCACCACCACTGGCCATGTGATCGCCAGTGTTTGCAACCCAAATGGGCACATATTGTTCCCCTTTGGTTGGCTGTCTTGTTTCATATTCCCATCACTTATGTACTTAGGTCCCATTTTTTTATATAAAACCCATCATAAATATATTTATCATTGATTCATTGTTCACCCATGGTCATGCATGATATACAAACTCATAGGAGTTTTGGTGTCAGGAGATTGATTGGTCTCCAATTGCTTTGAAGATCACATATTTAATTATTAATTACCCTGTCAACTTAAGCTTTCATATGGTCTGTAGAATTAATGCCATTTTAACATTTGTTTTTATAATAATTAGGCTTTTTTAAAATTTTGTGAGAAATTTTGAGATAATATTATATATAAAATAATATAATTAAATAACTTATACTATAAAAATTATTTTATATCTTAGATTTTAAAAATTTTATGGACATTTATTATAATATAAATAATTAGGTGTAATTAATGTTTTTCAATTATTAATATTATAAGTAATATAAATAAAAACTTAAATGTTATTAAAAAAATTAAAATTATTCTTTGAAACGCTCCCGGAGTAGATTATACATCTACTTTAATAATATGTGTATATATATATATCCAAAGATAGGGCTATACTTCTGGATCTAGAATCTACGGGTCAGTGTTCTTTTCGTCGAATTGATATTAATGCGTATTAATAACACACTATGTATAGTATAGCTTTGTGTTTTATTCATTGTAAAAAATTAATTAATGATACTAATCTGATCAAAATATGAACACTATAGGGAATTGTGGTTCTCAAGGAATGAATGGAAGGGACTTCATGAATGAGAGCAAGCTGATGGATCTCTTGAATGGTTCAGAGTACGTACCCACTTATGAAGACAAAGATGGAGACTGGATGCTTGTTGGTGATGTCCCATGGGAGTAAGCAATGATTTATTTATTTATTATCATTAATCATTAATTCATATTTTCTGCTCTTAATTAATATGCTACCAAAACTATTGATCAGTCAACCATATTTTTCTGAAACTCATGTTATAAATCATTGGTAGGATGTTTGTTGATTCATGCAAACGTCTGAGGATAATGAAAGGATCTGAAGCTATTGGACTCGGTTAGTAATAAATTTATATTTATAAAAATTTGATTAGAAGTTATTTTGCTATGCATGTTTTCTTCATATATATTACTACCCCTGGACTAGTTCTAGATAAGCTTAATTAACTCATTATAATTAATATATTTCAGCACCAAGAGCCATGGAAAAATGCAAGAACAGACGTTGAAGAAGCATGCTCGGTCGCATGTTCGGAAAGGAATTATTTCATCGATAGAAAACTCCGGCGACGAGCATGCGATCCGGATCACTGTCGAGCATGGCATGTGATGTGTGTCTGCGTTGTGATCTACATATATTTGATGCGTCAGTTTTTAAGGGATATGTGATTCTATATTTTGCTTAATTTGTATATGGACAATAAGCAAAGATACTTGTTGGGCGATGCTTGCTATTGCTATGTCTAGATTGTTTATTAATGGTGTGTTTAATAATCAGTTTGATGGTGTGCTTATTATTAATTAATCCTTGTAGTAAATTGGCATTTCATGATGAGATTCTTTTCTTTTTCTTTATTTCCTGTTCTTTTATTTATTTATTTATTTTATAAATATGGTCGATCACAAGCTCATTTTTAATTTCACAGAGCAAGTGGTGGAGGGAACATGCCATGTGCATGGTGATGGTGCATGCAATAATGTACACCTCTTTGTTCAACTAAGTAATTGATTGCTAGTTTTAGTTATGTTATATATTGATATGTGTGACCATGGTCACACAATGTGCCTAGCTAGTAATTAATGAAATGAAGAAGCTTCATTTAAAGTGTATGTACGTTGACACGTATAAATTGTTTAAATTGTTCTCCTAGGTACTCATAGTTATCATAGAAAGTAAGGGAAGTTGACAACTCCATCACTTGCAAAGGCAAAAGTAGAAATCATCCATAAGTTGGCCAACAGAACCATTGGTGTCTTTTCACTAATAAATTGTATTCTTAGATGGATTGCCAACTAATTAAGTGGAGGAAAAAAAAGGGTTGCAAAGGCAAAAGTTGGTGGCAGCTGCTGCCTTAATGTTAGGTTTTTGTTTCTATGAAATATATCTGATGCAAATGCGTACATAATTGTGTGTGTGTGTGTGTGTGGAATAAGTATTACTTATGTTTTGTATGTGACTGAATTATGATAAAGGAGAAATTAGAATAAAAGCATATATAAATTTAGATGATTTATATGACTTTGATATATTTTTTTTGGGTTAACGTAAATTCAAGTTAGTGGAAAAGTATAAATAAATATATAATGGTTGGTATCGGAAGATGTGATGATATTGTTATATATACCAGGATATCTCTTTATCTTGCAAGGATTTTGTGAAAATAATGTCAAAAAGTTTGATTGGGTATGGGAGAGAAAATGATTTTTAAATATCTGATCTAGCACTTGACATTACAACACATGAAATATCATAACATTTATTACATTTGCGATAGAAAAAGTAGACAGTCATATTAATTTAAAGTTTAAAAAAATATATTTCGAGTTAGTGTATGAATACAAAGTTTTATATCTCCACATGAGAGAAAAAAATATCTATTCTAAAAGGACAATGTGAGAGAAAAAAATATTATATTTTTAAAAGGACGATGTGTATATATATAATCAACCTAACAAGATTATTATATAATCGAAAGAGTTAATGATATTGTTGAATGTACTAAAGATATGTCTTTTCTTTGAGGATTCTATGGGAAAATTTTCAAAAAGTTCAATTGGGCGTGAGGGGAGAAAAATGATTTTTAAAAATCCGATAAAGCACTACTTGACATTACAACATATGAAAGATCATCCTGATATTACATTTGTGGAAAAAAGTAGATAGGCATGTCAATTTAAAATTTATAAAAAAATATAATCAAGGAAAATATTTACAGTTATATGAATTGAAATTGAACAAGATTTTATGAAGATATATGAGAAAAGAATTAATCCCACTTTCAAAAGATTTGCATATATTTAATCATCTTAAAAATGATGTATTATATATTTACTTAAAAGACTTCAATATACATATATAAAATTTAAATTTTTTAATAATTATATCATTTCTCAAAAATAAAAATCAGCAAGACAATATATAAAATTTTTACTTAAAACCACGCTAGTGTGAATTTATACATTTAAGATGTTATAGAAACTTTATAAAGTAACATGGAAAGTGGAAATTCTCCTAAAGCACGTTCTTAAATTTATATACCCTATTACAGAGGTAGTCAAACATATATATTTCAATGTTTTAATTATATGTTTTTTAATTAAATTTGAAATATTTTTTTTTATTGCATATATACTTCTCAATAAACGAAAAAAATACACAAGGATATAGCCTCATAATGGTTAATCGTCAAATCATGAAGTTATTTTATGAAAAACTTATATTTAGAAAATCATATATTTAAACATTCTATTTCAGATGTAAAAATTAAAATAACAAAAATGATACATATTTTTAAAATATATATAAAAAATAGATATTATATATATATATATATATTACAGGCAGTTATATAGAAAACATCATTTGTAATCATTTATGAACATCTTGTCCAATGTGTCCACAAATCATAAAAAAATAAAGAGATAAAACAAATGATGAAAAAAATAAAAGAGAAAAAAGGTATATATATATATATATGGAAAAAGATCATCTAGGTAAGTCACTAGATTTGAATTTCAGGGATGTTTTTAAATGTAGCAGTTGGATCGTCATCCGATGGTGATTGTCTATATGAACCTTTGTACTGCTTTTACATTTTACGATCGACATGCAATGATGTAGAGCCTGAGTTCTGCATTCATAAGGATAAGAGCTCGGGATCACTCATGGAGTAGGGTCATTATGGGACGTCACTAGATTTGAAAGCTCAGGGACGTCCCCTGAGATGATGGGTCCTCTATAAATATATATAAGAAAAACATCGTCAATGGATGTCTTGCCCACCAACATCCGCAAATGATGAAAAAGCAAGAGAAAAAAACAAGAGCAACATTTGGAGTTGGGATTTATAAAAGAGGAAAATACAATTGGACAGTGATTTAATGGATCTTGGGTGATCTTCGCAAATTAGAAATCAGCCGATGTCCTCAGATGATAAAATGAAACGTCCTAGTGTGTGATATATATATATATATATGAAGCCCAAGCCCAAGCCCAAGAATACGATATTGTTTTGTACAAGGCTGGCCCGTTAACAGCCTAAATTTGCGAAATTTTCAGGAAAATATTTTTACGAAGTTTTGGATCTTCGGACTCTTGTTCCGAGTCTCAAGCAAGAGAGATGCAGCAGGTAAAACCTCAAACCCTAATTTTGCGAAAGCCATGATCTGATGATTTTGTTTCTCTTTTCTTCAATTCTTACGTTGTTATCATCGTTTTGAGGATTTCTTGATTGTTTGGATGAAAAGGGTGGTGGTTCAGAGACAGAGGTGACTTGGGAGGACCAGCAGAATATCAACAAATTTGGGAGGCTTAACAATAGGTTCCATGAGCTAGAGGATGAAATCAAGGCTGCCAAAGTAATCCTGGCTAAGGTTTTATCATTTTCAAACTTATTGAATGCAAAAAGATGTGGACTTTGATATATTTGCCCTGTTTTCCATGTGCTTATCTTGTTTGATTTGTTAGTATTGCCAGTTCTTGCTTTGATTGTTGTCAATGTATTTGCATTTGACATGCTTCTACTTGAGATGTTTAAAGATATGCCAACATTAAAGTTTTGATCTTGGTTGTTTGTATATCCGGTTGTTTAAATCTTCTTTATTTAATATAATTTCGTCAAAGATTGCAGTCTTGCTACTTAGATTCAGTGGGTGTTTATCATTATTGGTTTTTGAGAATTGAGTTTTTGGGAATTCTATGTTTTAAACAACTTGACAGACTGAAGAAAATATGGCAAAATTGATAGGGATGCAAATTGCAATGTACTGTAATATGTATGCTGATGATTACTTTTCACTAAATTCTCTGGTTATGTAATGATGTTGTCGTTTTTCAGCTTTTTTGCTATTGTTTGTCTTTAAATTCTTTGGTTACGTCAGGATGTTGTCATTTTTCGGCTTTTTATTATCGTTTGTGTCACTTTCCCTTTTTGTTATAAAGCGAATAAGACATGGTCACATTTTAATTTTTGTTCTTGGACCAGATGCTGTTATGTGTTTATTTATATCCACCTCCATTTATTGAAGGACTAGGTAGAATGGTTATTGGATTTGTCTAGACCCTTAAACATAGAAAGGTATGTCTTAGTTTACCGATGAGTGCAGTCTCACTAATTAGATTTGGCGGGTGTTTTTTAGTATCATTATTGATTTTTGAGAATGAGTTTTTGGGAATTATATGTCTTGAAACAACTTGATAGACTGAAGAATACATGGCAAAATTAATAAGGATACATATTGCAATGTATTGTAATGTGTATCCTGATGATGGCATTTCACTAATTTCTTTGGTTACGTAAGGTGGTCGTCATTGTTTGCGACTGCATGTTCCTATTTGTTTTTTTCTGAAGAAGTTTGTGAATTTTTTAATAAGATTCTTTGACAGAAATTTGGATGCAATCATGCAAACTTTTGACTGCATACTTGTTTTTAAGTTTTTCCTTTTTCATATGTGATCATGGAGATCCAAATTCATCCCAAGTGGTCGTAGTATTCAGAAATTATTAGGAAATGGTAATACCGGTAACAATTCTAATGTCTCGAAACCTAATAATTTTTTTTTCACGGGGGTGACTCAATAGAACACTGCTTTTTAGGTTTGTGGATTTAAATATGGCTTTTATCCTCTCTGTAATTGCCATAAATGTGGCTTAATTGAAATGTTTCTGACACTTTGTTATATATCCATGTTCAACTAGCATTTGTATGACTCTAAAATGCTAGTTTTTCTGGATTATCATTTCAATATCTTGCATACTTAATGTGTCTCTATGTTTTTCAGGAATTAAATGTAAGTTTGGAAGATGTTAGTAATGAATTGATCTTCACTGATGAGGAGGTGATTAGATTTCAAATAGGTGAGGTCTTCGCACACATGCCACGTGATGAAGCTGAGGCTAGGTTGGAGAAGATGAAAGAAGAGGCCAGCAAAGATCTGGAGAGGCTGGAAGAGGAGAAGGAGTCTGTTCTTGCGCAAATGGCTGAGCTTAAGAGAATTCTTTATGGTAAGTTCAAGGATTCAATCAACTTGGAGGAAGATTGATTGAAGGCATTACTTAGCTCAGTCTAGTTTACTCTTTTAAAGTCCTGCTGTGTCTTGTGCAACTATATTCAGATGCTCTGTGAGTTTAAAACTGAAAATATTTCAACATTACTTTGTGATTAAGAATGAAGTTGCATGACTTGGTAGTGCATGCAATCTTGTTGTGACTTTTCTCATGAACAATTTTGGTGCTTAGTTGATTTTGGGTTGCAAAAACTTTTGCTGCAGGTTTACAGTATGATTGTTTGGTTTCATGCCAAGTGAACAACTATACTTAGCTCAGTGTAGTTTTACTCTTTGGTGTTATTTATTGGAGATTGAAAAAACCACTTTGAAGAGGACTTTTTTTTGTATCTAAGCCAATATAATAAAATGCTATTTTACACATTGAACCATATTATAAATCCTCATAGTTTTATTTTCCAATGGAAATTTATGTAGCACTTGCAATAATTATTAAGTGAAACGACCACTATACTCAAGTTGGTTCTAATTCATTGTGTTCTTCTCATGGTTCCTTGAGCTTTTGCAAACTAAAACCAAAATATGTTTTACACTAATCAATTTATATTTAAATTTAAATAAATGAAATAAAGCTACTTGCCTCTTATTAATATACCCGCATACATCATATATATTTATAAATAAATAAATATTTATGTATTAATGATATAATTGTGTTTATTTACTTTCTAATAATAGAGAAACCTCTTATAACTAAAGTCATACTATAAATCATCTTTTATATATATATATATATATATATTATTATCCCAAACATAATACTAAACTAACTTTCACAAATACAGGGCAAACAAAAGATACTCGACAATATATATATATATATTTTTTTGAGAAAGACGACAAGCACCCAGAGATATGTACATGTGGGAAGTAAGGCGTTGATAATATATATAATATAAAAAATTTAAGAAATTAAAGAGCTAAAAGGGAAATAAAAAATATATATATATACTATAAATTTGTAAATAACTAAACTTATTTTTCAAGCGAATTATGGATCGCCGTACACATGTCTCGAGATTTGCGCAATCTTGATAAAAATCACATATAAATCTCTCTCAAAGCCCTAACCCTAGTTCCACTTCGCCGAAGAGTCGACGAGCACTGCCCCAGCGAGCTTGCAGCCATGGTGAGCTCTCGATTCATCTCGATCTCCGTTTCTGCTACTTGATCTCTCTATTGGTCTTTGTTGGAGCAATTTCACCTCTGTTTCATTGGTTTTCTTCAGGCGGATGTTGAAGGAGATGTGGCACCGGGGCAACCCAAGAGGAGGACGTTCAGGAAGTTCAGCTTCCGCGGTGTTGATCTTGATCAACTCCTTGATATGTCCACTGACGAGCTCGTCAAGCTCTTCCATGCTCGCGCTCGCAGAAGGCAAGCAATTAGCGAATCTCTTCATCCATTTGCCCGTTTTGGCTTGATTTTTGTAGTGCATACGTTCTGATTTTGCAAATCAATGTGATTTTGTAGGTTTCAGCGAGGTCTGAAGCGAAAACCGATGGCTCTCATCAAGAAGTTGCGCAAGGCGGTGAGATTATCGTGTCCTTTCTATGTTTCTGTCTCTTGTAAATATAATGCTGAAAATTTTACTTGTATGGTCAACCTAGTTTTATGATTCTGCAATTAATTTGATGGATTTCCATGTCTGAAAGGTCCAACTTTTATTTTCGTTGCATTCTTAGTTTGTTTATTTTTCCTTGTTGGGTTTCAGTGTTCCAATTATTAAGCCTCGCTTTGACATGTGCTATTAAAATGTTGATCTTTGGTTAATTTTTCATGGGATAACGTTTTTTTGGTAAAATGTGGAATCTAACCTCAATAGCATTTGTAACAATAAGTTTCTTTTGTGAGATAGACGATTTTAGGACATGTCTTTCAGCTTGTTGGCATTCCAATTTATTTAAATGAAATGGACAAATTCTGTGTGTAAGATATTTGATTTTGAATGAAGGTGTGGTTTATATTGTCATGTGTTTAGAATATTGCTAGCTTAATATACAATTGCTTATGGCTCCAATTGTGGTGGTTTCGTTTGATGTCTTTAGGGTTTATTTCCGCCTAACATTATTAATATGGGGTTTTTAGTGGAAATAACTGGGTGTTGTTTGGCTCATGTAAATCTTTAAATTATGAATACTATGCTTAAAAGGTCATGTTTCTTCTGTCTTCTTTTGTAAACTTAAACAAATTTTTTTGCTGGCACCCATGAATGAAAATCATGAGCTATCTAATCAAGTAATTTTATAAGGTCAGCCTTTAGCTCTTCCACAGCAGCTTGTACATCATTTAGAAAGTTGAAATTAAGATTGTAGCTGATTGCACTAGTTCACCTTTTTTACATACTATGTTAATTATTAGTCAATCAGTTATTGAAGATATCTACAAGAGTATAATATAACTTGTTTAGGCTGAATGCGGTGAATTGATTAGTCAGGTTTCAAGGCAGGATTTGTTTTTATAGTTATTTATATGTAAGGCTAAGCTACTGTTGTAAAGAAAAAGAAAAGAGAAAAGATAGATTTCTAGTTCATCTCCACCTTCAAGTTTATCATTTATGGGGCTCTTAATTCAATGCTTAAATATACCTTTTTAAGAATCTCTTCATAAGTGTGCCTTACATGATACCAGAGATAACTAAATCTGCAACATGAATGATAATTAGATTAAGTTTTTATTCTAACATCTTGAATGCATGGCCCAGGTGCCTAATGTGGTCCCATTTTAAAATGCAATTTCTTGTTGTCTAAGGCCACGTCTTTATTCATGCCACTTAGATTTAGTAAGGTAAAGCCGATTCTTCTGAAGCTGACACTATTTTATCAGTTAGTATCATGTTGTGTGTTCTTGACACATCTAGTGAGTACGGAGTTGATTTGTTATTCTTGTTTTTTGGAAGAATTTGAGTAGGAGACTTGTCTGCATATTTTGGCACCAAGATGATGTAAAGTACAATGACATCCATAATGAGTGCATGCCTGAGGAGTTTGATATGCATGAGGGTCTTGTAGAATGTAAATTCAAGATAGTTGTGGAGGTAACCTGATAGTTAGTGGGTTTTGTTTGGCATACATTTTGGGGGTGACTTGTAGGTGCTTAGTTTTTTATGCGAATGGGGCAAAATTTTATTTTATTTTTAAATTTAATTGATTCCAAGTTTCACAAATATTTCAATTCATTTTATAAGTTTGTTCTTCTGTTTCATACAATGCAACAGAAAAAGGATGCTCCACCCGGTGAGAAACCTGAACCAGTTAGGACCCACCTTCGCAACATGATCATTGTTCCTGAGATGATAGGCAGCATTGTTGGAGTCTACAATGGCAAGACCTTCAACCAGGTTGAGATCAAGCCTGAAATGATCGGGCATTACCTTGCAGAGTTCTCCATCTCTTACAAGCCTGTCAAGCATGGCAGGCCTGGAATTGGTGCCACTCACTCTTCCAGGTTCATTCCTCTAAAGTAGTTTTCTTTGCTTCTAGTTCTATTTTTATAATTCCCCTATCAGCAAGTCACAAGAACTCAAAATCTTAGACATTCACTATGTTTTAAGTTTTTGTCTGGCCCTTGGAGATATTATTAAACTTTCGGTATTCGAGGATTCTGTTTTCTTATAACCAGCTTGTCGGATGTGCTTTCTGTTGAGAGAATTCAGTTTTGCTTGTTTACTTTTAATCGTGTGATTTAGAAGGCTTCCATGAGCCACGCTCAAACAAGTAGGTCTGGGATGACTGGCTTGACCCAAACCTTTAGGTCAAAAATATATCATGGTTTTGGTTTTAATTTCAAAAGCTCAACCGGCGCCTGGTTTAGTTTAGAGTTAAACTTGAGTTAGATTTATTTTTAAGCTATACATTTATTTATAGCTTTATTTTTTTAATATAATAAATATTATAAATGAGATAATATTATATATTGAGCTATGGAGCTTGTGGCTCACAAATAAATGAAAAATTTATGAGTATAATATATGAAAAAAAAATATAAACTATTAAAACTAAGTTAATGAGGTGAACTATTTGTGTATTTATCTGTTTATTGAAATGTTTTAGATTCTCTTTCCATAGTCATCGGCCGTGGAGCGACAAGGTCATTTGCAAGACCATGTCCGACAAGGTCATTTAAAAAAAAATAAATTAAAGAACCATGAATACTTCTTACTATTAAAAAAAATCAGCACTTTTAAATACTATATAAACTTTTTTAAGTTTATTTATCTCCAAATTCTAGCTCTAGATTAACTTTATCTGCAAGTCAATCGAATTTGACCCGAGGAAATTTTAATTTAGTTTAAACTGTGAATAATTTTTGCAACATGATTTCCTAAATTAAAAAAAATATTAGTAAGTTAAAAAATTTAATAAGTTACTTGGCTAACGTATTGGCTGCTAATAAAATAAGAAATCACAATATTTTAATTTATAGGCGATTTCATCTAATGTTTGTTTATTTAATTATCTTTGCTGTCTAGTTCAAGTTGACTTTTCTGAGGACTACCCTGCATTTTTCTCCAACAGTTCATGAAATTAACCTTGAATTAGGGGTGGAAATTGGCGTAATTAAATGCATCTAATCATGTCGTGTCAAGACAGATACAGAGATATAACACCAAGCTAGATACAGAGACATGGCGAAAAATTGTGTCTTAACTTCCTAGATACATTCACAATATATATATATATATATATATATATAACATATAATTCAACACGATTCATTTAACACGTTTACCAATTTATAATTGGATCATGTAATATTATATAATTTATTTAATATGTTTATAATTAAATCATATAATACAACAAAACTCATTTAAACTGTTTTTACACAAAATTCATGAATCTCTGATAATAATAAATTTAATTAGCTCAAAATTTAACAAACATTTATCCATATTTAGATATCTAAAATCTAACCTACATAAAATATATATATATATATATATATATTAAAACAGTACTTAAACAATCCATAAACACCAGTTATATCACAACATTTTCAATAATAACTCTTAAATCAATAGTGCAACACAAAATCTAAATACAATTTTTAGACCACTTGGCGATTGGTATTTTTATATGTGTTAATCATATCTTACATGGATTGATGTAATTTTGACACAAAATCATTTAATTTAAACATGCCTTAATCGTCTTGATACGTTTAAAACCCATTTATACTAAACATCGTACACGCTTTTATACTTGTGGTGTATATCCATTTTTTCACCCCTGTCCCTTAATTAATAATTACTGACTTGATGTTGCCATAAAGGACACGTGCCTCGAATTACTAACTTAATGTTGCCGGATTAATTTTTATAGTTCACTAAGTTTTGAATTTATTTATTTTTTATTACCAAGTTTTAATTTGTATCGTAAAAGTTACTCAAGTTTGATTTCGTTTCATCGGGAGATTACCAGCGAGTGACCACATACATGCTGCTGACGTGGATGCCGGAAAACACACAGTTAGCATAGTTCGCCACGTCCTCAGTCTGAGATGGAGCCTCCACGTCAGCCGCCTTGTCCATGTCATTAGACTTGTCCACGTCAGCAGATGTCACGCCCCGAACCCAGCTCTATGGACTAGGGACGCCGACAAACGGCCGTACACCTAGAAGGCCGAAACCAAGTAGGCATACAAGGCCTCAAAACCTGAAAAAAATTAACAATGATTATGAGCTTGACGACTCAGAGAACACCCACTAAAAAAAATTATAGGGATCATTTACAAAAATCATGAAATTATAAAAAAATCAAAAATCGAAATCAAATTTATTTCAAATAAACACGGATGTCAAAAACCAAGCATATAGGTCCCCCAAACAACTATTGTCAAAAACAAAAATAACGGATCTCATATATTTATCCCTCAGTGACCCGAGCCGTAATATTAGAACTCATAAGTTTACCCCGGTGACCCGAGCGAATTATCAGAGGCCGTTATTCTTCACCGACGGAAAGCGGTGGAAAACTATAGGTTCTATATCAGAGTACATGTCGACACGGTCAGTGTTTAACCCCCAGTGACAGGGTTATTGCAAAGTTAGTTTGGGGACTACGAGTACTTTGTCAAAATATTTAATATTCACAAAACAATAAACTATCAAAATTCATACTGGGCAAAATGCAAGTAATTTGCAGTCACATGATCCCATTTTTATCATATCAAAATAATCCAGTTAATAGAATCCAAACATGAAAAGATAATAAAGAAAAACACAATAATAATTAATCAGAAAGTAAATAAATATCTGGAATTCAAAAATTAAGTAATCCAAATGTAAATAAAATATTTAAACCTTTCAATTAATTCTAATCCAAAATAAAATATCATTAACGGGAACTTTAAAATAATTTAAAATAATTCCAAAAATAATAATAAATAAATAATTTAAAATATAAATAAATACATAAAATCATTATTTTTCTCAAAATTATCAGATGTTCAGAAAACTAGAGTATATACATATAATATGATTTATATGCAGGATACTTACTTGATTAACAACCAGATTTTTGAATTCTTACACCAATCGAGTATTTCTCAGGAAATCCTAATTTGGGAATAATCTATCAGAATTATAAGTAAACAAATTCTAAAATTCACACGAATGCAAAAACAAATCAAACACTAACAAAATTACCAAGGTCAAGACCAATAACCAACTCACCTACAAACCTTAAGATTAAAATCAGCGTAGCTTTGCAAATTCTAACACAAATCAAAAATTTCAAACTTATGAGAAAATTAGGCATCTTCATCTGAGACACTTATACCAATAGGGCTATATCTCACAAACTACGTATGCATAAAATCTGAAATTTTTCAGGTAATTAGGTAACATCAAAATATATAACTTTGTTATATTACTCTTCTCCAAATTCCATTTACCAGACTATCAAATTGTCTAAGCAATCATAATGTTCTCTGTAGAAATAGTATTGAGCATACCTATAGAAATCTGCTCATATCTCACAATTTACATGGCTAAAAATTCTAAAATTTTGCAGAGTCAAATATAACATAGTCCTATATAACTTTCTTATGTAAATATAAATCTAAAACAGAACTTACAATTACGAAAATAATCAAAAACTGTTCAAGGGCTGAACAGAAATCCTGTCCGCGTCACCTGCGTCTAAAAATTTATAATTTGCAGGATACTACTCCAAAAATTCTGAAATTTCGTAGTAAGCTAAACAAGATCTCGATCTACAATTTTTCTATTCTGATCTCTTCCAAATTCCATCTCTAGATCTTCGAAATAAATTAGAGATCTCTACTGTGCTAAGAGGGACTTTCTGAATTTTATCCTCAAACTAAAATCAAATCAATTCTCACCAAACCCTAACCCTAACCCTAACTAGTAACATGTCACAGACAAGCATAAGAAAGAGCAATAACAAAAACTCAGAACCTTACCTCAACAATAACAGTGAAATAAAAACCGTGACGATGAGACTCTTCTCCCGTCCTCGTCGTCGACACCACCCGCAAAAAGGAAGAGAAAGAGACAAGGCAAGTCTCTCTCTCTCTCTCTCTCTCTCTCTCTCTCTCTTTCCCCTATGATCTAAAACCGAAAAAACTGAAAAGACGGCTAGGGTTTTGAAACTAAACAAAAACAAAATTAATGGCTAAGATTGAAAGTAAAACCAACGGCTAGAATTAAGAGATAAAAGCAATGACTAGGATTTGATTAAGGGGTGGGGCTCACGGCAGAGTTGATAACCGTTTTGATATTAAATGAAAACTTAGTGACCGAAATAAAATAACATAAGTTGTTCAATAATATGTCACACTTAAATTTGTCATGGAAATATATTTTGTTATTTTATTTCGGTCACTAAGTTTTCATTTAGTATCAAAACGATTACCAACTCTACTGATGTGGACATGCTGGCTGATGTGGAGGCTCCATCTCAAATTGAGGACATGACAACTGACTGTGTTTTTTCCGGCATCCACGTCAGCAGCATGGATGTGGTCACTCGCTGGTAATCTCCCATTGAAATGAAATCAAACTTGAGTAACCTTTAAGATACAAATTAAAATTTGGTAACCCGAAAAAAATAAATTCAAAACTTAGTCATCTATCAAAAAAATAAATAAATAAATAAATTAACCCTGATGTTGCCAGAAAGGAGACACGTGCATTTGTTTCTATTTTGACCTTTGCAAGGCCTTGGTTCTCATTAAATATGGTGCTAAATGTTTTCCTTGGTAAATTCATTTTAAAACATTCAAATCTTTTATTTCATCTTTGCTTGGTTGAAAAATAACTTGGTATAAATTATTTTATTGTTTCAAGCTCTCCCACAAATCAGACTTTTCAAATTACTCTCAATTAAATCTAACTTTTTAAAACTCAGGTAAATAAATTTTCTCACTAAATACACAAAGATATTATAACACAAATTTTCAAATTCATATATAACCAAAAGACTATATAATTTAATTTTTTTAAAAAAAAATGTAGATAAAGAAGTGGAAAATCAATTACAAATTCTCCCGCAAAGAGAAAAAAAAAACTCAGAAATTTCATACCCAATCCGGCACTATTCTATTTTAAGAGAGATAAAAAAGAAAAAAAAAACAAATGATCAATGTCATAAATAGTTATAAAAAATGACACACAATGTATGTTCACAACACAAGCACCACAAGTCCATCAAGTTGACTTCAACAGTGGTGTTCATACGAGGCGATTAATAGATCACCGTTGACAATGCACTAGAAGTCTAACATGCACGCACGTGTGTATGCGCTGACCACAAATATATGTATCAGGTGTGAACCCATACAGAGAAGATATTAACAGACATTGACCTCCAAAAGTCCTGACCAATTTCCCTCCCTTATTTATATAAATTAAGCTACAAAGTTGCCAACATATGGATTTAATTAGGCCAAGCCTCCCAGGTTTCAAATGGATCCCTTCTCTTCATGGGATTGGGTCCCCTCTCCTGACCCACCGACATCACCGCCGGTGGTCAAACCCCCGCCAGGGAGCTCTTTTATGAGTTACACTGGGCCCTCTTCTTCTTATTTTCCTACTGAGCGTGGCCAGCACAAACCAAGCTTGCAGTTGAATGTGATGGAGTTTTTGAAGAAAATACCAGTTTCAAAACAAGAGGATTATAAAGAGCAGAAGGACAACCGTGTTTTTAAACGAATGACGAGAGAGCGGTTGAGACGAGAGAGGTTAAGTCAGGGTTATGCTGACTTGTATTCTATGCTTCCTGGCTTAATTATAAAGAAGGTATGTTTGTTTGTTTTAAAAAAAGCGGAATGCTACAAGTGCATATGGCATACATTATGAGATCTATGTGTTTTTTATTCAATTTATACGGAGATTGAGTTGCAAACCCGCATCTACCGTCAAAACTCTTAGTATTATTGGCCACAAATTAGAGGCGATTTGGCTGAATTTTTTAAGTGATATATATACATAATATAAGTTAATTGATGTTTTTTAAAAATTATATTTAATTATTTATTTATTTATATTTTTATTTTGGTAGGTTACTAAGAACTCAATTGTTGACTCGGTAATTGAATATTTGAGGGATATGGAAGCAAATGTGGAAGGATTGATGAGACATAACAAGGAGTTAAAAGAGAAGATTGGAAAGGATGAAGAGAAGGGAGAGATGAAGTTCAAGATTAGTGTTGGTGAAACTTCTACTGCCATTGATTCAGTGATTGAAACTCTAAGATGTTTGAAGGAAATGGATGTGAAGGCTCACTCAATTATATCTGAATTCTCAAAGGAAGAAGGTTATGTGGTGGTTGGAGTTGATGATTCAAAGGTGTTAATTTTATTATTATTATTATTTATTGAATTGAGATATAAGAATATTAACATATTTCTTTTGTTTCATGTATTATTATTAATAATAATATTACTAGGCGGCAGTTGCTGATGCGTAGAGCACTGTGGAGTACTTTCATGAAGAAGTAGGAGGATGGGAAACACTTGACCTTTGATGATGATGGATTGGGATCAAAATATAGCAATGCTTATTAAGTAGATATATTGAAATAATATATTTAAAAAAAATAATAGTAATAAATAAAGAAGATGAAAATGGAGGAATTGAAAATCTCGTCTTGAAGTTTTCCTTGCCCTCCATATTAATCTCCCTCAATCAACGCTTTTTTTTTTTTAAAAAAAAAACCATTTCTATTTCTCTATTTTGAACTTAATTAGCCTTCTTAATTATGTGAATTTTATTTGGAAAAGTCAGCATGCTTGACGCTGGTAGGAATTTGAACTTGACTTTGTCAAATTTGCATGAAGTGCATAAAATTTTTCAGATATAACTTTATAAAAAGTATAAAGTGATAAAAAAAAATTTAAAGATAAATTATAATAATATTGTTGGTTTGTAAGATTGAATAGTTTTATCAATTTCTATTAAAATAATATTTGATTTCTGTGTAAAAGATTAAAAGTTTGATTCTTTCCTAATATATTGTTGAAACAAAAATAAAGTGTGGATTTTAGTATTTTACATAAATATATTATATAATATCTTACATTATTATACAGTATTGTTATAGTGTTGATGGCAGAGAGGTTTGACCCACCATCAACCCACTCACGGCCACATACCTCTTCAGTGTTTGGCCATAGATTTTTTAAATATATTATATGAGTACCCTTGTTTAATGAATAGTTTTTTAAAAATAATAATAAATATCAAAATATTAATAATTGCCAAATAGTTTATCATAAAAACTTCAATTTTCTCTCATACTTTTCAAGAACTTATATAATGCGCATGAAAATACAAAGCGTGTTTAACTTTATTTTGCCCAATTAATTATTTCAAAACATGTTTTTTTAGCATACTGGTTTAACATTTGGACTTTTGACTCTCTCACATTTATTGAAAATTATCAATCTTTTCAACTCCGTTGAATTCCCCTTCAAATTTTTTATTTAGGCCAAAAAAAAATGATGTTATTCCAACATTACCCATATAAAAAATTGTCTCTTAATACTAGTAGTCTTCTGATGTAACTTAGGCAGATGATTTTTGAATTATCATTATATGATTATACTAAACCAACTTGATCTATTAACTTTCATCACTTGATCTATTAACTTTTTTTTAATTAAATACGTCAAATTTAAAAATTGAAATGGTTTTGTTATAGCACATATTTATACTCATAAGTGGATATATATATATATATATACATAAGTTAAAAATAACAATCACCGTCTAGTGCAGTCTAGTGCAGTGGATTAATATTTGAATGGTGAATGAATAGATTCATGGTTTCAAATTCTTGATTCCATGAAATCATTAAAAATAAGAAATTTATTTTAAAAAAAATGGATAAATCACATGCATTAAAATAAAAAGAGAATAAGACACTTTACCTACATATATATATATATATATATATAAAATAAACATATAAGAGATGAAAAAAATATCAAAAGTATAAAATATAAACTCATTAATAGTTCATATTTAGTAACCAATTATGGAAGGAAGTACAGCAAGGTTGTTATATATTCAAGAGGAATGCATCAATGAAAATCTAGACAAAATTGATCAATAAAGGTAATAATTAATGACTTCCCAAACTTTGCCATTAAATTCATATCCCCTTAAAGCTTCACCCCTATCTTCATCTTCATCTCCATTTTGAGATAGAGATAGAGAAAGAAAGTGAGAAGCAAGAACCAAAGTTTAGGCTCCAATGGCTCCTCATGTCCTAATTCTCCCTTTCCCTGTACAAGGCCACATCAATCCCCTGCTCCAATTTGCCAAGCGTTTGTCCTTCAAAGGTCCTAAAACCACCCTTGCAATCACAACCTTCATCATCAACTCCATCAATATCCAAACTGATCAGGTGAGCTGTGCACCCTTCTCTGATGGCTATGATGACACAGGCCTCAATGGAGCTAGAGATAACATTGAAGCATACTTTGAGAGTCTCCGAACAATCGGTTCGAAGACCTTCGAGGAACTAATAGTTAAGCAGATGAGCTCTTCATGTCCTTTCACATGCATGGTATATGATACTTTTGTTCCTTGGGCTGTAGAAATCACTGAGAAATATGGTTTGCCTTGTGTTGCATTCTCCACTCAGTCATGTGCAGTGAGCTCTATCTACTATCATTTTAATCATGGTCTTCTTGATTTGCCTGACAGTGGTGCAACTGTTTCATCACATGGATTGGTACCATTAGAGAGGTTTGATTTCCCTAGTTTCACCTTTAGAGATGGTTCTTATCCTGCTCTTGCTGGTTTGTCTTTGAATCAGTTCAATGCTCCTCAGAAATCTGATTGGGTTTTATTCAACTCATTTGATGAGCTTGAGAATGAGGTGAGATTTTAGAGTAAATTGATTAACCCCTTTTTTTATTTTAATTTGTTAATGTTTCAAATGGAATTCTACAAGATAGCAGTGCACCATTGATTCTGAAATATAGAAATTTCATTGAAAGAAAAAAAAAACCCATATATATATATATATATGTATGTATGAATTTTAATTTATTGAAACAGGTGATCAAGTGTTTGAAAGAACATTGGAATGCAAGAACCATAGGACCAACAGTGCCATCAAAATTCATGGACAAACGTATCAAAGGAGACGAAAACTACACCATGAATCTCCTCAAGCCTGAAAGGGATTTATGTATCAACTGGCTCAACAAAAAACCAGCAAACTCCACAGTTTACGTCTCTTTCGGGAGCTTCGCAAACTTGCAAGAAGAACAAACACAAGAGTTGGCCTTAGGCCTGAAACAAAGCAACAAGTACTTCTTATGGGTGGTTAGAGCTTCCGAACAAGATAAGCTCCCAAGAAGAGAAGAGTTCATTGAAGGTGAAGATAAAGGACTCATAGTTGCATGGAGCCCTCAACTGGAAATTCTTAACCATGTGGCAATTGGTTGTTTCTTGACTCATTGTGGATGGAACTCCACCCTTGAAGGGCTGAGTTTGGGAGTGCCAATGGTGGCTGTGCCACAGTGGACTGACCAGCCAACGAATGCCAAGTATGTTGAAGATGTTTGGGGAGTGGGAGTGAAAGTTAAGGTTGATGAGAAGAAGGTTGTGAGAAGGGATGAGATTAGTAGGTGCATAAAGGAGGTGATGGATGCGGGAGAGGAGTGAGGAGATTAGGAGGAATGCAAGAAAGTGGAAGGAGGCTGCTAAGCAGGCGCTTTGTGAGGGTGGGACTTCTGATGAGAATTTAAATGAGTTTGTGGAGTTTTTGAATGCTAGTTCTTGTGATATAAACTAGTGAGTGTGTGCGTGCGTACGTGTGTCTGTGTTTGGGGACTGACATGGACCTCGTTTGCAATAATAATAATAATAATAATAATAATAATAATAATAATAATAATAATAAGTGGAAATTGCCAAAAACACCCTGTAAGTTTGCAATATTGCCAAAAATACCCTGTTAGTTTTACACTCCCCAAAAACCCCTTCCTTTTGAATACAATGATTTTTTAAACCCCCCAAACATCTAACAGTGATTGATAGAGTTAATTTGAAATTTTTTGGACGAAATTGTCCCTTGCGTGGGAAGTTGTGGCAAGTGTGACAGGGTTTGACTATAATGCCCTTGGGTGCAATGAGTTTCTATTTAAAAATGAAGCTTCTATTTAAAATATGAGGTATGAGGTTACGCTTTAAAAAAATGAGTTTCCCTGTTTAAAAAAATGAGTTTTCTATTTAAAAAAATGAGTTTTTTGTTTAAAAAAATGAGTTTTCTGTTTAAGAAATGAGTTTTTCGTTTAAGAAATGAGGTTTCGTTTAAAAAAATGAGGTCTCGTTTAAGAAATGAGCGTTTTTGTTTAAAAAAATGAGGTCTCTGTTTAAGAAATGAGTTTTTTGTGGTGTATTTATCACCCCCAAAATCTCTTTATCAGAGTTAGCTGGGCCAGTGAGACAAAAGCACGCTGCTCACAATCACGATCACGTTGCATGAAAAAAATGGGATTTCGAACTCCGAATTTTTGATCTCCACCTCGATCTAGATCTCGATCTTGCCAGAGAAAAAGGTGCAACCTTTCGATGCCTTCGCTCGACGACGAGGAACATGCGGTCTTCCCCGAGGTCGACGACGAAGAAGATGAAAGAGATGAGGTCGACTGACGTGGAAGACGATGAAGACGAAGACGGCGAGATCGAACCCTCATCGGCCGCCTCCTCCCTCCGTCTCACATCGACTTAGGCACCATGGATCCAAACCCCGGAATGATCCCTAACCCTAACCCTATTGCTATCCATGTTGCGGTCTCCGCAGTCGAGAATGGTTCCGTTCAAGTTCAGCCCGTCTTATCCGACGTCGCTACCGAAGACCTCACCACTCCGACCGCCGAGGAACGTCACCAACCGGATCGCCAACGCCGACAAAGATTTCTCCTTTAAGACCCCACACGAGCAGGCCACCTTCGAAATCGCTCGCCAGATCTGGAGCTCAGCACTCAAACGTTTGCGCGAGATCAGCGACGATGAGATACTCAATGTCCCTACTCAATGAGGTTTCTATTTAAAAAAATGAGGTCTCTGCTTTAAAAAAAATAAGCTCTGCTTTTAAGAAATGAGTTCTCTGCTTTATACGCTTGTTTGTCTTTGTTTAACTATCTATGTTTCGCTTAATATATTGCGTTTACGCTTTAAAAAAAGTGCTTAAATATCGTTGTTTCTATTTAAATATGTACGAGTGCAACCTTTCGATGCCTTCGCTCGACGACGAGGGAGCATGCGGTCTTCCCCGAGGTCGACGACGAAGAAAAATGAAAAGAGATGAGGTCGACGGCATGTGGAAGACGATAAAGACGAAGACGGCGAGATCGAACCCTCACTCGGCGCCGCTTCCTCCCTCCGTTCCCGTCCACCGACTTAGGCACCATGGATCCAAACCCCGAATGATCCCTAACCCCTAACCCTATTGCTATCCATGTTGCGATCTCCGCGATCGAGAATGGTTCCGTTCAAGTTCGACCCTGCCTTATCCGACGTCGCCATCGAAGACCTCACCACTCCGACCGCCGAGGAACGTCGCCAACCGGATCGCCAACGCCGATAAAGATTTCTCCTTTAAGACCCCACACGAGCAGGCCACCTTCGAGATCGCTCGCCGATCCGGAGCTCGAGACTCAGCGTTCGCTGAGATCGACGATGATGAGATACTCAATGTCCCTACTCAACGAGGTTTCGCTTTTAAAAAAATGAGGTCTCTGCTTTAAAAAAATAAGCTCTGCTTAAGAAATGAGTTCTCTGCTTTAAGAAATGAGTTCTCTGCTTTATATGCTTGTTTGTCTTTGTTTAACTATCGATGTTTATGTTTAATATATTGCGCTTACGCTTTAAAAAAAGTGCTTAAATATCGTTGTTTCTTTTGAAATATGTACTGAGTGGCCAAGATTAATTGGTTTTTTTATATCCGGGATTAATTTATCACGTAAATATTTGTTTTTTCTGCTTAAATATTAATGTTTTTTTGTTTAAAAAAATGAGTTTTATGTTTAAAAAAATGAGTTTTTTGTTTAAGAAATGAGGTTTCTGTTTAAGAAATGAACTCTCTGTTTAAGAAATGAACTCTCTGTTTAAGAAATGAGTTCTCTGTTTAAAAAAATGAGCTCTGCTTAAGAAATGAGTACATGCAAAAAGGAATGCAAAAATGAAAAATGTATGCAAAAAGGTTTAAGAGCAATGATGGAATTTCATAATGCAGGGGTAAAAAGGAAGTGAAACAATAAAGGAATGGTAGTTCGAGGTGATGCAAAAACTCACAGAGTCGTTTTGGGAAGTTTTGAAATTATCGAGGGTAAAGCAAATGAATTTCCCTAATAATAATAATAATAATTTTTTACAAACAAGTGAAAGATTAAAAAAAACAAACAGGGAAAAATAGCCCCGCAATTCAAGCAAAATCAAAAATATATGTGCACATGTATAGAGCGCAACCATAAGTTTAACAAGCACATATACAACCTTATTTTATATGGGTTTTAAAATTTAAAATTTTTTGTTTTCTTTGAAGTTAACATTTTATAAGAAAAATAAAACAAAAAATAATATAAATAAATTTAAAAGTTGTTGGTTATAAAAAGATAAAGCTATCAATATGGTGTTTTTTTTTTCTTTTTTCTTTTTTTAATTTATCTTACATAACTGTAAATATATAAATCATATCATATATTCGGGAGAAGTATCAACTTTTTCTAAAGGCTTGATATAAAAGAGATTAGGGGGAAAATACTATACATGAATTATATGTAATTCAGTAATGTCAAATCAACATTGCGAATGATATGAGCATTTTTTTTATATTTTAATAATAAGAGTCCTCTTAGAATTTTTATATATACAAACAATCTATTTTTTATATTTATTAAAAATATAAAATATAAACAAGTTAAAAATATAGTCTATTATTTTATATTCTTTCCCATGGAGGACGTGTGTTCAAATCTCATTTAAAATATAATGAAAATGTTTTTTTGTGACGAGTGCGGACAATTAATCTCTGTGCACAGGGTGAGGGGCGTAGTGCATATAATTATATAATACACTTGCGCATGCTCCTGCCTAACAGCTACTTGTTCACTTGGTACAATATACATAAATATAGTCCATGTTAGGAAACTTAAAAGTCTTAAAATTATCCCCGAGATATGTTCCCTCCAAGGCAAATCTAAAGTCCTGCTTCATAAGAAACCCTTTATCTACATAGCTCAAAGAGGTTATACACATAAATTATATTAAACCATTTCAGACTTATATATTACTTACTTTCACCTTACAACTCGATTATTGTTAAAACTATTAACATGCTTCTTTTTTGGTTTTCCACATACAGACACACATTAGCATTCTCTCAATGAAGCGCAAGAACTTCAGACAATACTAACGATATGATTTGAATCTCAGTCTAGGAGTGTCTACTCCATCAAATAGCTTGTGCATGTTTGCATAACTAGATTGTGGACTTTGCCAACTTAGTTGCCCTTCTTCTTTGTCTTATGTTGTCTTTTTTAGTTATTTTTTTCTTGCTTCTTAAGAGTGGCTAAGCTCTGGTGAGAGCCTTCTGTCAGTTGTTATAGTTTTAAGTATATACTTTTTAGTTTATTCCTTCTTTTTTTTTAATAAAGTAGTGGTTTATCCAATTTTTTTTAAATAATAAAATAAATAAATAAATAAATGCCTCAATCAAATTAATTTAGAACAAACATCATGTCTATTAAAATTTCAATAAATAGCAAAAATTCTACTTCCAACATGCCAACCAGTTGACCAGCATCTGTACTTCTAATCAAATTAAAAGCTATTTTGTCAATGCTCATCCAACACACACAATCTCAAAGCAGAGCTATGTATGATCACAGATGTAAATGCAGACTCCCCTAATTCTTCTTCCCAACTTGATATAAACCAACACCTCAACCGTCCCATCCTCTTGTTCAATCTCTATAAATAACCAACTTCCTACTTTCAATAAACCTATACATACTCTCTCATAATGAGTCAATATTCACAACTCTCTCTTTCTCTCAAAAGTAAAACTATGCAAGCAATAGGATCAATGGAAGATACGAAGCAGCAGGAGAGGTGTCCAAGGTGTGAGTCTATAAACACAAAGTTTTGCTACTACAACAACTACAACCTCACTCAGCCACGCCACTTCTGCAAGACCTGCCGGAGATTCTGGACAAAAGGTGGCTCTCTCCGCAACATCCCAGGTCGGCGGCAACTCTCGCAAGAACTCCAAGCAAACTTCCTCAACCTCCTCCTCTAAACGCCCTTCCACCATGCAACCACCTTCTGATCATCATTAACACTTTATGTCTGGGATCCTCATGAAGGAGATTCAATTTCAACAGAGTTAATTCTGTTGATCTTGAAGGCAATAACAAGTTGTTTCACATGCAGTGATATTTATTGTATTTTGTTAGTGAGTGATTTCTGATCTGTTTATCTTGTTCAGATGCTTGTGATGTCTTTCTAATCTTAGCAATGGAATCAGTTTGTTCCCATGTTATATATAATGCTAAGATATGAAAGATAAGAATTTATGCTCTGTGGTATGTGTGTTACTGTTATTAATCAACAAGCTATCTCTTCATTAATCATGTACTCATATATTGAAGCAGTCAATAGAGGAAATAGCTCAGAAGCTTCTCTTTAATTTATAGCGTCCTGATGTCTTTGAAAGTTTGGCAGTTGAATTTGAAGCTTAATAAGGATGACATGCAGCTTCAATTCCATGTGTACTTGAGAGAAGGATGACTTCAATGGCAGCACTCAACACAGCTTAGAAAAATAATAATTATATTAAAATTAAATTTGGGTGTTAATTTTCCTTATCCAAGTTCAAGTCTTTTGATAATAAATTGAGATTAAAATTTATACTGAATCCAAAAACTTAAATTATTTGAATAAGTCAAACTGTTTCTATTTATTAGATATGACATAGAAGTCAATGATTTTAACATTTCCATTAAAAGTGGTCCTTATACTAAATCTTTCACTCATTCAATCCATGTGTGCTTAAGTAGTTAAATCATAATTGGGTATCCATGCATGATAAATACTGACAAAGAAATGGGATAAGATGATATATTACATGATACACAAATGTATCCATGCATTCACATATATAATAAATATTGATTGTATAAAAATTTATTTTGTTTGTGAGTGGTGAATACACCCACATAAAACCAATTTTTCATATTCATATAAACACTCCTTAAAATATTCAATGCCCAATTAAAACCAAAATTGGGTCCTCCTCTTGCCAGTGTTTAATAATAGGAGCAAAAGAAGAACATACTGTGATTTTTTTTTTTTTGCAAAATAGATAAATCATAATTTATTAAGAAATAGGAAGAAAATATAACAGTCTTAAAGTAGAGAAAGTATAAAGCAACAAAATAGAAAAGACAATCTAGTAGACGCGAAACACACATAGGAAAAAAATAAAAACATAAACCAAGGTGCAATCTAGGGAATTATGCTTCCCTAGATAGCCAAACAAAAAATAGTCTAGCTGATCCCATACTGATGTGTGTCTCTCAGGGGCTACTCGGCTCACTTCCTCTAGGTTCAAAGAATTTTAAGCTTCTCTTCATAGCAAGGACTGATTTCTTAAGTCTCTGTCTTTTGTGTTTAAGTGTTGTAGAAACCTAAAAAATAAATATATAAGTAAAATTCTAATAATCAGGGTATGAAAAGATAGACTGTGATTCCTTACCAAACACTAAAAATATAAATGAATACAATAAATCATTATATTTTTTGTCTTGAAACGAGATACATCTTGCTCAAAAATAATTAATATATCTTTAGAGTGGTATTAGTTTATTTTCAATATTATTTCTTTCATTCCCCAACACATAGAGTTAAGAATAACAATTGATTATTTTCTATTAATGCTACTCCATTACCCGATTCGATCCTTTTTCTTTTTATCAACTATTCTCTATTCTCATATTACACAGAGTAATGTTTGGTAATGTGAATAAGAAAAAGATAAGACATGATTCTTCAAAATAACCACCAAACAGCATAATAATAGAAAAAGAAAGAATGAAATATTCTATTCCCTCATTTTTTTTTGAAGAGGCCTTATTCATGATAACAACTAATCAACCTCTAAAGTAGTTTTAACTTATTCTAAAGATTATTCCTCTCTCTTGAGAAATTGAAGACCAAAATAATGGTTGTTAATTCCTTATTTGTTTTATTTAGGTATCCAATTCCATTCTTTTATTTCATATTCACTATTTTTTTTTGTTATCTAATGTTTAGTAGCACGAGAACAAAGAATAAGAAATATGAGAATAAAGATACTAAATATAATAATCAGAGAATAAACATCCATTATACTGGAAGCTTAATTTGGCGCACAAAGAATAATATTAAATATAAGTTAATATCAGATGGACTAGCTATTCTGAAAGTTAAATAAAACATTTTATTAAAAAAAAAGAAAACAACATTATGTTCTTTCCAAATTAAAAAGAATAAAGCACTTCAATTAAGATAGAAAAGGTACAATAAAACCCCATAATAAACTCACAGATGAGCAATACAATAACTAATTAGCTATCACAGTGCAATAACTAACTAGCTACCACTAGATGCGGTAAGAAAGGAACCGAGACAACAAAAGAAGAAGAAGAAACACAGCAGAAGACAAAGGCAAGAAGCCCCTCACTAGACCATCAAACCTCGAAACCTAGCCCGTGCTTGGATGATGCACTTTTTCTGCAGTCTGAGTCTCCCCGAATACCTCCACTTGAGGGCCTAAAAACCCCAAACTCCTTCTGACAATAGAGATGGCATCCTCAAAGTTCTCTTTAAGTCCCTCAGCGACCGGAGAGCACCGAGATAAAATCATTCCCTAATTTTCAGATGTAATTATGAGAAGTAGCAGCTTATTCTTTTTTATTTTTACTGAAAATTAAATGCTACGGAAGAGAATTATCACACTTGCTCTTATTTGAATAGTTTACATTAAGTCTTCTAAAGCTTCATTCAGGGAACAGTGAGATATAAAGAAGTTAAAGCATGAAAGCATACTTTTATTTTTCATGAGGAAGTCTAGTTCAAAGGAATCACTAACGTGCAGTCATAAATATAGAGAATAGTTGATAGTTTAAATTTTCAAATGATACACAGCTTTGGGAATCACTTGTTAAAATTTTGAGTCTTTCTGAGATGGGAGATGTTTGATGATGAATAAAAAATTGTGTTTTATTTTATTTAGTAAATAGATGATAAATACTAACGTTTTAATAAAGTCAAGATGAGCAAATATGAAATTAATAATTCGACACATATGTCATTGGCATAGATTTTATTTATTTATTTATTATTTTCTGGTGGGTGTATTTCAAATCATTTCCAACCGTTTATCATGATTTGACATAAATTTGTATCATTTTTATGAGTAATAAAAAAAATAAAAAAATGTAATTTATGATACGATAGAAAGTTTTTTTTTTAATAAATATGAATAAATGACAATTTTTGACCATTATTGAGGAGAGGAAATGGACTTAGAATCTTTCAAGTATGAAGGAAATGAGTTGCCATTCCATTCTCTGCAAGAAATGAAGGTTGTGCAACATGAAGACGAACAATATAAGAATTGATGTTTTCTTAAAAATTATCTACTAATTTTATATTAATTCCTTTATTGCAATAGTCACTCTTTTGAAAATTTTTCACAACAATACATAGAAATTGGAAGTTAAATGTACAATTATGAATATGCTCACAAACTTATAATAATAATTATTTATTTTAAAATAAAAATATCTAAGTTCAAAAGCAGACTAAAAGACTTATTATCTAAAATTATTTAGTTTTATTTTGAAAACCAAGAGTGCCACGATAAAAAAAATTTTAAATGCAAAATTTGTTAATAAAAGAATAACAACGGACCAAATTTCTCATCCCGAATTGAAAATATGTGAATTGAATGATTAATTTTTAATTTTGTGTGCATGCTCCTGATATATATAGTGGTTGTGGTTTTCAAAAACTTAAAAAAAAAACCATTCTTATGTTAATGATTGGCATATCTGAATATTGAAACACCAAAAACCCTCAATTTATGGCTGACAACTCAGTTGATTAACAACCAAGATAAAGAAAACTTCATCCAGTTGGCAACCAAATCCCATAACTTAGAAGTGCGATAATCCCGGCGGTAATCTCACCGCGAAAACCCATAACCGTCAAACTTGAAGCCACGACCGCGAGAAATAAAAAAAACCGTCAGTTGACGGCGTTAGACTACCTGGCGACTATAAATAGCGAAGCTTCGTCGGTCTCGTGAACAGCGACGAGCAGCGGCGAGAAGCGGTGGAAGAAGAGCAGCTGATTTCTCGAGTGGCAATCGCTCGCCGGAGATCGAGATCTCAGGGATCTCGCTAATCGGACTTCGAAATCGCTGTAAGGTGATTAGCATTTCCTTCTCTTGCCTTTTTCTTGTTCGATCCTGCGAACTCTTTTTAATCGCTGGTTGTTGTTTCGCATTGTTTTGGTGGATCGGTGTTTGGGCGGGTGGGATCTGGTTTGTTTTGCTCGGATCTTGCTTTGATTTGGTTGGAAAAAGTGAAAATGTTTGAGTGTTTTTTTTTAAATTTAATCTTTTTGTCTTTCGGTGTGAGAAGTACTGCATTTTGACTGTCCTGCGTTTGAATTTGATTGCATTTCCTTAAAATCAACGAGATAGACTTAGAATTCCAGCGGTTGTGGTTCTTCTGTGGGTGCCATTGTGTAGATCTTCAGCAAGTTGTTGTATTCAGGTGTAGATGTTGGTGGATCCATTCATTACTCAGTGTCTTTGTGCATTCAATCGGTTGGTACACACTTGTGGTTTTAGTTCTAATGGAAGATTAGCTCTTGCTGTTTAGGAAAGTGCACTTTTTGCATCTGATTGATTATTCATTCAGTTGGGGCGCTGGCATTTGGTGCTATCCACTCCTTGTTCTTCTGTCAAGAAGAAGTGAGAAGCACTTTGGCCACAGCCTCAAGTTTCTGTGACATTGGCTGGCCGCTTGCTTGCAATTTTTCTGGAATTGCTTTCTTTGCATGTCTATGTTTCTTTATTCATCTCCAGCAACATTTACATCCTCATCCTGGCTACTGCTGCCTCTTTGTTTCATTTATCTTGTGAGCCCTAATTCGCCTTGCAGTTGTTATCAGGCAGTTTCACTATAGCCTCTATTTAGGATTTCATGATTATGTATTTATATTGAAAAATGGTATTAGTCACCACATCCATTTTGAGAAAGTTTTGGCGTCTTAAAATTGGAAGATGAGAAGATAATGGGAAAGACTTTCTGCTAAACATATAAGTTGATCCTCTTCTATGAATTATTTTGGATTGAAAGTTGTAGTGTGATTGTGTGAGTGGCTCATTTGGTACATTTTCACTATACAACACTTGTTGTATATGAAGTGATTAAAAAAATAGTAGCTATATAACACTTGTAGTATATGAAGTGATAAAAAAAGAGTAAATTTTTACCCTCATAAATACTAAAATATCCGTAACTTATGGCCATTTTTTTGTAGAAATTGACTGAAACAATTGATGATTTAAAAATGCCATATGATTTGATTTTCATTTTGTTTTCAACCCATCATGTGCTGACTAGTTGATGAATTTTCTCTCTATATTGCAGTCTGATGGGAAAAGAAGTTATAGAAATGTCTGCTGATGAAGAATTAGATAGTGTTCTTATTTCAACTGATGGTCTTTCTTCCAAACTTCTCGAAGAGTCTGCATTAGACAAAGTTATGATGGGCATTTCTGATTCCAGCATTCTTGATGAAGCTGTAGAGACTAAAGCCGAAGAAAAATTATTCATAAAGGAATCTCCTGATAAAGCTGCTTTAATTCATCAAGATAGAATTTGTAACAATGGAAATGGAATTGCTGCTGTGAACAACTCAAGTGTCCAGCCTGATGCACCAGAGATGGTATCAGTAACTTGTGAAGCTCAGTCGCCCCTTAATCAGAAGCAAGACTCTAGCATTAAACCAAAAACCAAAGCTGCCTCTGGAACTTCACGATCGAACTACACTGTTCCCCAACCATTTGCTCTTGCAACTTATAAGCGAGCCTTGGGTGGAATTCGGGATTCTATTCCTGATGCTGCTGGTAATGGAAACAAGCCTGCTAATCAGAGCAACAAGCTGATATCAAACATGACAAAAAAGAGTGAGGTAGATTTTCCTTTTCTTCTTCCTCACCTAGAACAGTCTTTTCTTGGAAATTATTTTCTAACAGTTTTCCAATGGTCAAATGAAATTGTCCATTTTTAGTTGGTTAACTTTGATCCCTTCACATTTAGCTTAAATAGTTTAAAGAGATTCTGAAGTACATGTCTTTTTTTCTTCTACACTGGTTCTGAATGCTTGCTTCTGAAATATGTTCTGGAGGAAGCCATTTTCTAATTGTAGTCTGGGAAGCAACTTTCCTGGAAACATAGTTTTTGTCCTTTTCTTTTAGGTGTCCAACTGTATGAAAATCAGCATTCTATACGGTAGTGGTTCTGTGTAATACACTACCTTTGGCAAAGTATTTGAAGCTTTTCTTTTCTTTTCTTTTCTTTTTCACTGAACAATATGGAAATTAGCAAATGTCGTGTAAGTGCACTGTTGTGTCTGTAATAACCGTTCTATGTTTACAATTTTTTCTGCAGAAAAAATTGTCTCTTGAATCAAGGAAGCCTCTTCAACCTGATAATACAATGCACCACGATGATGAGGATGCTTGCTCTGTTGCTTCTTCGTATCCTTTTGTTGTTTTATTTTTCTTTGACCAATGTTATTTTCTCCTAGAATTGCTGGGGGTTTCCTTAGTTTACACAGAACCACTGCATCTGTACGAGGAATGAAGGTTGGATCAACACTGGCATCTGCTCCAGTCTTTAGAGTCTCGGAGCGGGCACAGAAGCGGAAAGAGGTAATGTTTGTTGGTCATTATTTATTTTAATTTATGATGTTCAGAAGGCAATTAAGGAAGATCTTTTTCTGTCGTTGTTTTTTCCCCTGACAGTTCTACTCAAAATTAGAAGAGAAGCACCAGGCTTTGGAGGCAGAGAAAAACCAGTCTGAAGCCAGGACAAAGGTATGTTATTTTCCCAATCAAACATTCCGACTGTTGGGTCCCTTCATTTCAATTTAACTTGTATTTGCTCTCAATCTTCACTGTCCAATTGCATGTTTAGAATTTTAGGTGTTCCATGTAAAGCTTGTGGAATTGGTTTCAGATAATTGATAGGATTGGTTGTCTTAAGTCCTTTACTGAAATAGAGGACTATTTAAAAGGTATAGTATAACAAAAGGTTCATCTTGTGAATCAGATAACCAGTTGCTAAATTTGTTTTGGCGACAGCGGTTACTCTTATTGGCGTTAGTGAGTCAGTATATGCTCTGAACTAAAAGTTTTTGCTGGATCATCAGACTAATTTTTTAAGGCCACATTCCCTTTACTTGCCCCTTGGATGATACTTTTTACTCCCTCATCAATATTCAGGCCCTTGCAGTTGAAGTTCTTCTGAGAACACATTAGGGTAGTGGTGATGGAAGGAGCTGCGTCATTAATGTTAAATTGCAAGTTGTGTGTTTTTGGCGGAACTTTAAATCCCAACTAAGTTATTATATGGTTTTTACTGGATGCACAATTTAATCTTATTTATAAATTCTCATCTTTTCCAGGAAGAGCGAGAAGCAGCTATAAGGCAATTGAGGAAGAGTTTGAATTTCAAAGCAACACCAATGCCTAGTTTCTACCATGAGGGACCACCTCCCAAAGTTGAACTTAAAAAGGTAGTCATTAAAGTTACTCTTTAGTAATTAAAGTGTTCTAGAAATAAAATATTATAAGCAACATTAAGCTTGATGAACACAGTGCAATGCTCATAATGGACTTACAGAGTTGCAGTTATATCATTCAACATGCCAATATTTCTGGCTCAAGTTTACATTTCCTCTCATACCAAACTAGCGGTTAACCTGTCATTTACCTGAACCAGATCCTTTAGGAATATCTTGCACTTGTGACTCGCAAAAATATTTGGTAGACATGACTTATGCTGCTGATCATCTGTTACCCACTTTTTAGTCAGATTACTGGGTTAACATTTTAGATGAAGCAGACAAATATGCATTGTGAATTCACTATTTTCTTTTTTTAATTTGAATTGACTACAAGCATATGCTACCTAAAGAAAAACATGGCTTGCTTGAGGAGGTGGTAACTTTGTATAATTTTTCTCAATTATGGCCTGCCTAAAAGCTTTGATCAAGTTCAACCAAGAGTGACAACTGTAGCGGTTTACTTTGCTGTTCCTACTGTATCTAAGATATTAAAAGATTGATTATGGATGCCCTATCTAATTCCCAGAGTAATGAGCAATCTTCACATCAGATATTACAAAATCATTTGCTATATGATTGTTTGCAGATCACAAATTTTACTGATTCCTGTATAAGTTTTATTCCCAAGGCCCAAGTACTTGGCGTTTTACATTTTTCTCCCAAACTTGTGAATTATCCCCTTTGGATAAGATTCTCTGTTACAACAATGAGGTTGCACATGTAGTTTTCCTTTCACAACTGAGAAATAAATTGGCAAATCCACATAGCCTTATGTAGTTTCTTGGCTGAAATATATCCATATGTTGTAAATAGATGGGACTACTACAATTGTTGGATTGATGTAGTTTTTTTATGATCAGATAGCAAGATATAACTTAGCTCAATAAAAAGATGAGCTACTTATTGATAATATCTAAACAAAGGGGGAAAATGGTTATTTTCAAGTATATGGTTTGGGCTTTTGGATAGTTGTTAAACTGGCTAAAAATGCTTGATGAACTTGAAAAGTCTGAACCTTTTTACTGCAACTACTCTTTTCTCTTTGTTGGGAATAGGTACCACCAACTCGTGCAAAATCCCCAAAGCTTGGTCGAAGGAAGAGCTGCGGTGATGCAACAAATCCATCTACTAGAGATAAGCAGGCAGGAGACCGAAATAGGCTGAATCGTCATAGTTTGGGAAGCATAAAACAGGAGGCAAACAAAAACAATGGTCGAAAGAACAGCAACTCAAGTCATAAAGAAAAAGAAGGCTCCAAACCAGCGAAGGATGATTTGAAAGACCTTGATTGTGAAGTAGCAGAGCCCAAAGCTACCGATGATGTCTCTGTGAACGATAGTGATGATGTCTCTGTGAAAGTTATCGATGATGTCTCTGTGGAATCCTGATTAGGAATCGGTATATGTTTTAATTTGGCTCCTGCATCACAGAATTGATTGTCTAAAGATGAAGTGTTGGTTGTGACAGTTGCTTAATTTCCTATATGTGAAACTCTTCAGCAAGACTTGTGTGATGTATGATGTTGTAAATTTTGTAAGTTATATTACTACTCTATGACTTTGAGTCTGCAGGGTGGCTTCTTGACTTGGTTACCCATAAATATTCTGTTATAAATTCTATCATTGCTCTCTATTCCCATCTCTTGTAATTTTTTTGAGGTACAAAATGATAATGTAATAGTAACACAATGTGAATATCTGAAATCTTTAATATGATAACACATAAGCACCGCAAATAGCTCAAATTAAGCTTGTGCTAAAACAGAAAATTTATTCAATGATTAAAAATCCTTGTTTTTTTAAAAAAATATATATATTATTTCTGATGCGAAATATTGATTTAAGCTTTCAAACTTTTAAGCGGGAATTATTTGGTAAATAATGAAGTGAAAATTTTAAAATTTACTCCAAAAGGCCAGCTCAAACATCTCAAAGCTCGTCCATTCTTTGCGCGAGACCTCAACCCTATCGATACAAACCCTTGCCATGACCCTGGCTCTCCTCAGCTCCGCCCTCAACTTCAAACCCTCGAACCCCTTCTTCTCCAGAAACCCTTGCCTTCCACCTTCCCCGATTCCATTGCCTTTCATCTTTGCGGATGTCAAACCCTCCAAGAAGCAATCCATGGATGGAAGGACAAGTGCTCCTCGAGGGAAGAGCAGTAATACTAAGAAGAGGCCTTCGTATGGGACTTCAAGGAGATCAATAATCAAGAAGTCATTTAGCCAGGAGCAGGTTGTGTTCACTTCTCCGGTGAGGTCAGACCCCAGTCGTCGGCATAATCGGCGGTGGAATCGCCGGTCTTGTCTGTGCTGCCACTCTTGAGGAGAGGGGGATTCGTTCTACAGTCTTTGATACGGTGAGGAGCTTATTGTTATTCTTAATGCTCTTTGGTGGTTTTTCAGCTTGAAATGAATCAATGATGTTGATATATATATATTGGTCATGATTTTGGTAATTCATGCGGTTGAGAATGATAGAGAAAACACAGAAAGGATTATGTGTTAAAACCAATACGAAGCTTAGCTGAAATTGCATAAAATTGAATTTAGGAGGCTGGCTGGTTCTTGATATCAAAATTTATACTTAGTACCGTTTGATTGGACAATTAGCATTAATCCATTTAAGTTGGTTTAGAAATTTTTCATCCAACAGTGACTGAACGTCCATGTGGATGAGCTTTTATATATTTCACTTTGAGAAAAAGTTCTTTCTAAGGCTTTGGATTGGAGCTTATGGCAGAACTAGCCTTTTTCTTTTCCTTTTTATTGACCCTTTTTGCAGGAGATGCTGAACATAGATCTTGTGGTCCAAAAGTGCTTTTTGAATAAATTAAAAACTTTTGGCAGAGTCTTCAAAGCCATATAATATTCTTTAACTTGACTTCTTAGGAACATGGTTTTACTATGCTAAGAGGCCGTTTATGCTGGAAATGTCAATGATGATGTTCAAGAATTATATCCCTGATTGATGCTTATTATCTGCATGGAAAGTTAATTTGGAAATTTTATACTCTTTAGGGTATGCATGGTTTGGGGGGGAGGATGGCTACCAGATTGATTGAGTGTGAACAACAATTGGTATTTGATCATGCTGCTCAGTTCTTCACTGTTAGTGATTTGAAATTTCAGAAATTGGTTGAGAGATGGTTGAGTCAGGGTCTGGTTCGTGAGTGGAAAGGTCTAGTGGGAGAACTGGAGGTGGGTGGTCATTTTAAGCCCATACCTTCCTCAAGTCCAAGATACATAGGCGTGAATGGGATGAAACACCTTGCAGATTCCGTTCTTTGTCAGGTTAGAATTCTAATTTTATATTATTTTTACTACATGCCTTGATAATGATCAATATATATATATATATATATATATATATATCTACGACTTCAGTGAGTTGTTATGCATTTCGATCTTTCCTTTTTCTACTAAAGGTCAGATAGTATATTTTTCTCTGTACCTTGGAACTTCCTTTGCATACTCTTTCAACTTCTTTCTCAGTAGTTATAGCTGGTGGAAGTGATTAGTGCCTCATGTTTCCTCAGAGAATTTTACAGAGTTGTACTTATTTTCTCTGAGTAAGGCCCAAGGGCATTGATATTTTAAAAAATTTGTGATATTTTCATAAATGTCAAAGATGTCTTATTTTCTCCTATCATATACCTATGCAATAAACACATCTCTATTTGTCAAGTATTAGATAACTCATGCCTCAAAAGTATGTAGATGAAATTTTGCATGCTTTTTATTTTTATTTATTAACCAGTTATAGTGCCTTGGTTTTACACAGTTCACCTTTCTATCACCTGAGTCATGAGACATTGAACTTGCCTTTGGATTGATGAAAATTGAAGAAAAATCAAAGAAAAGAAGAGAGAATTTTCTTGTGTTTATTTGGATGAGGAAAGAAGTTTTGCGATAAGCAAATGAGCGAAAGTTATTACTCTAAAGTTCTGTGTTTTTTCCTTGATCATTTTTCTTTACTTTTCTTCTTTCCTCCATTTCCTCCATTTCTCCTCAATCCAAGCACAACCTGAATGAATGCAGATTCATAGATATGAAAATAACACATTTGAAAATGTACATAGTATAGTTGTGTGTGTCGGTGTGTATTTGATGGCTGTTCCATAATAAATTTATTTGATATTTTTCTTTGAGCATTACAACTTAAGTATTCAGCATCTGAAATATTACATTCTCCTACTGTTTGGCTATTTCTGAGTACATTTTTTTTCATTCTTTTTATTTGTACTAGAATTTTGTCAGTAACTGTGCAGTATGACTTATTTATATTTTTCTAAATTGCAATTCCAATTCAAATGCAGAAAACCATGGTCAATATTGTGAGACCATGTTGGATTAGTCAGCTTGATCCATTTAATGGGAGGTGGCATTTAAGCGAGAAAGGAAAACTACATGGACAGTTTGATGCAATTGTGATCGCACATAATGGTAAGTTGGTAACTAATCTGAATATTTTCCCCTTTTGTTTCCATGAGAACGCATTATTTTTGTCATTTTTACATGATTACCACAAACTCATTTCTGAAGAAATGAAACCTTTGAATCATATAATCCAAAAAGGCTAAGTTAAAGTTTGCTTTATTAGTTAAAGCTTTACTGTATCCAATCTTTGCTTTCATTCTATATAATTCTGTCAATCTAACTATTTAAAACGTTGAATTCAAGCTCCTTAAAACTTCTTATTGGGATGATAAGTCTAAAAGGATGAACCATAAAATGTTCTTCATTCAATTTCATGCCAAAATAATGCTTCTTGGTATGCAATTGTCAAGCCTAGTGTTGAGGTGCGCTACCATTGCTGCAATGTACTTAGAGGAATCGATGCAAACCTTTGAGGTTTAAACTACATTTCTATTGGGTACCGTATGGACCCTTTTTAAATTGTCTTCTGTTTTAGGTGTCTAGATGGAGGAATAAGGGCCCCTCTTGTTTGTCAAAACCTTGCCAAACCACCTAGCATTGGGGTCTGGCTGTTGCTTATCAGTTGTATTACTATGTATTGGGTAAAAAATTGATCCATGAACAAATTTCAAGCTTGAATTTCCTCTGAAGCTAAACCAAGATGATCTCAAACTTTGCGTTTCATATCTGTAAGTGTTATATATTCTTTTTATGCCTAACAGACGAATACATTTTAGATTTTGTTGTGAACAGGAAAATGTGCAAACCGTCTGCTTTCTTCTTCTGGCTTACCCTCGTTGACTAGACAAATGAAGGTATGCACAAACCTTAAACTGGAATGAACTCAACCTATTCTTATAGTTGTTGTTTTTATTACTCAACTGTTAGTCTTTGGTTTTTGCAGAGGCTGGAACTGAGTGCTATCTGGGCACTTCTTGCAGCGTTTAAAGACCCTCTTCCGGTTTCATGCAATGGAACTTCCTCAACTTTTGAAGGGGCTTTTGTGAAGGGTATTGATTCAGTTTCTTGGATGGCTAACAACACTAGCAAACTGTTCCCATCTCATAACGGCTTGTCACAGTGCTGGACATTTTTCAGCACAGCTACTTATGGAAAGCAAAACAAGGTTCCACAGGTCGGTATTATACTGACTTTGTTTTTATTGTGCCCATCAATATCATATTACAGATTTTGCATATAAATAACATTATAGTTATTATTTTTAACTTAGAGTTCTAGGGCCACATGGACAAGTTATCTTAATTGAATCTAAACACAAGATTGTTGAATTTAGGTGATTTGAAGATTAAATTGAGCAAACATTTCAGGGACAATGAGTGGCTTGAGCCTCTTTTTTTTTTTTTTTAATATATAATTAATGGACTTTAACTTGCATCTTATTATGCACTAGGAAAGCATTCCTGCTATCACTGCTGAGAAAGTGAAGAAAGACATGCTTGGGGGAGTAGAAACTGCCCTCGGTTTAACCAAGGGAACACTTCCGCTTCCATTTTACACAAGAGTACAATTATGGTCCGCATATATAATCAGTTCTGAAAGTTAATTTTGACGGATTCTACTTTCAAGTTAGTTCAGTGACATGTTTCTTTTCCTTTCTATTTTAGGGGTGCGGCACTTCCAACAAACACACCAGCAACTCCATTTATTTTTGATCCTCAGGGACGAGGGGGAATTTGTGGTGATTGGCTTCTTGGATCAAGTGTAGAATCTGCAGCCCTAAGTGGCATGGGTCTTGCCAATCATGTAAGTGCATGTTCATTTTCTTTACTTGAGATATTCAGCGTATTGCATACTTGAAAGCTTCTCGATAAAGGCCGTCACTTATTCAATCACCAGTAGTACTTCTTGCCGATCTTTAAAAAATTCTAAGTAATGCCATGGAAAAATTAAATGATTTCATTGAGTAAAAAAGCTATTTTATTTTGGACATGTAACACTAGTCAAATATTGAGAGCTCAATAGAAACTAATTCGCCTCCTTCATAGCTCATTCTTTTCGGAAATGCAGATTGCAGACTATTTCCAAAGTGAAGGAGCTCATTCTGATGAGTTTGCAGTTGGTCTACAAGATGCATTTCAACCTGTGGCTGGTCATGATATTGGTCAGTTCCCCGGCACCAACTATGGAGAACAAATATCTAAATCTCCAATCACTGTGGCTGTGTAACGAATCATCAGTAACCCGGTTCATATATCCATTGATGACTATACTTGAATAGGGTATGTGATTTCCCCCCCAAGGATATAAATTTATGTCTAAATCATTTGGTTGATGATCCAAGGAATTGATTTTATTTTTTAACATGAATCATTGGACCTTGGACTTGCACAAAGAAAGTGCCTTGGATTACATGTGAACTTGGGGTAGGGTTTGATGAACATCATTAGAACCAAAAAGTTTCCATGCTGAGATATAGGTGAACCATTACATAAACCATTTGGTTGGCCTAAAAAAAGAAAACTGGGAAAAAAAAAATACATATTTTACACTCCAGAAAGCAACCCCCGACTTACCTTTCTTTTGTTCCACTGAATGACTAACATTTCTTACACTCCACTAAATTAATGCAATCTTCCTGCAAGCATTTTAACATATCCAAGAACACATGTGAATATCTATGGTTGCGTATGATGAGATGCAAAAACAACATGTGAGCTGTTGCTATCAGGATTATCATCATAATAGCCTGCCAGCTCAAGGCCTGCTGTAAAATTCAGAACACTCAAAATGAAAGAAAACGCCTTCTGCCTATGAAGCCCTGTAGCAAGCAAAACTACAGAATGCTCATTCATGTGAAAAGCAATCACATTATGTGCTAACCACATGAGCCTAAGGAAATCTGAAATAAAGATGCCTTCCACATTACCTATTCATGCAGCGCTTTGACTCGGGCAGTGAGTTCTCTAACTTGATTCCTTAGCCTATCAGGGTTGCAGAAGAAATCGACAAATACTTGCCGCTCCCGCCCAACTTCATGAGGGTGATGCTTTACAATCTACAGAGTTAATACAGTGTATAAACATATTGTTATTATGTATACTTGTTGTGTTGATGACTTGTTTCTGCTCCACTTTTAACAATCTTTGCATTTTTGCATTGTTTTCTCAGAAAAACATGACCAATTAAACATTTGATCTCTCAATGTCACAGCAAGACTTATTGATATGGAAATGTATACCAGCATGACAAGGACAAATACCTCAGCCTTCTGACGGTGTACATCAGTTACTTCCTCAACAGACGCAGAGAGTTGTGAATTAACTTTCTCCATTTCATCAAGTGCACGCAAAAGGGCTGGGAATGAAAAAATAAAAGATTTGATACAACAATCCAAGAAAAAAACCTGATCAATTCATACACCAACCAAAAAAAAACATCCTGCATTATCCTTATGGAATTTTTACAAGACTTATTGTGTCTGTTGTAAATATTTGATTCAATCAGCAGGAAATGAAAATTTCCGTGTTTCATAAACAGCTCAATTTTCAAGCTTGTGTGGCCCTTCCATTTTGCAAGCAATGATTTTCAAATTTGGTATTTGTGAAAACACAATTTATGGTCTAAGATTCCAAATATTACTCTAAATTGTCAACATGAATGCAGAAACTGATGATAAAAAATAAAAAATATAAATTGGTTAGGAGAAGCAACTACCCTTGGAGTCAATAGTGGATCTGCGATAGTTGAAGATGCAAAAAGAAGCTGCTCCAAATTCTGAATTAATGTGCATCTGTAACACCGAAGGATTAATTTTGCACTTGCCTCATTTGAATAAGCCTACAGAGAAAATTGGCTTGCTTCACAAGATAACAAGAAAACATGCCAACTACTCAAAACACAGTGGGGGGCACCACATCCACTTCAACACAAGAGGGCATAAAAGGCTATCTTCACAATGAAGAGTTGTAATGACAATTCCCTCCCTAAATTAAAGGTCGAGGGTTTGAGACATATCTAGGACAAAGAGGTTTCTCCACATTTAGAAGAAGAAACACATGCAAACACATTCAGATTAAAATGAGAAGATGGCATCCTGCATAATGCTATGAAAAGGATAACTTACAATTTTAATGTGATTCGGTGCATGGTACTCGAAACAACAGATTTCAGTTGGGATATAAAAAATTTTCCCAAAGAAAAGGAGACGGGAAATTGATAAAAATGAGAAGATGGTTTTCTGCATAATGCTATGAGAAGGATAACTCACAATTTTAGTGTGATTCGATGCATGTTACTCAAGACATCAGGTTACAGTTGGCATATGAAAATATTTCTCAAAGAAAATGAGACAGGAAATTGATACGAAAAATAACTCATTCGATAGTACATCCAACTCAATGAGATTTAAAATAAGGAAAATCCAACATAATAATATGATTTACTATTGTTTAAGTTGCTAGATTGGCTTCTCCCCTATAACCTCTCTCTACATGAAATTCATGACACTACTCGGTAAGGTTGATGAAGTTGCAACTATTGTTCTTGATTCAGTTGATGATACCTTGTCTTCTCCATTATAACCCTGTTCATAATATCTAATGTTGTTTCTTTTCATAAACATTATGCGGTCTTTTAATTTGTGTGTTAAGATAATCTTAATGAAATCCTACATGGTAATGGTAGGAGAACAAAAAAATGACTCAGCAACTAACAATGCCAACTTTTTGAAATTCAAAAACCTGTGAGGGTTTCTCCTTTCCAAATTGAAATTCAGACTCTGTGTGTGTGTGTGTGTGTGTGTGTGTGTGAGTGTTATCATATTAAATGTACATATATGTTAATTCCTTACAGCTCATTAATGCATCTTCTGCGGTCCTCTGGAAGGGAATTGTCAAGCTCAAACTGTAGGGAAAGCAACTCGGACTGAAGTCCTGATATCTGCTGGATTATACCTTGAGCTGACACATAAGTCGGTAGTACAGCTTGAACATCTGCAAAGAAATAAGTAATAAGCTGGAAAATAATCTTCAAAAAAGCCAATTGCCGCACACTTATTCAGTTAAGAGTATGTAACAATTTTACTTGAATGAATGCTTAGAAGGTCCCGAACACCGTGCAGAAATGTATCTCGATCATCAACAGCCCCTTGCTCTTGTACATCTGAAGCAGCTTGTATTAAAGATAGGCAATGACCCTAATGCAGTGAACCCAAACCTTTTAAGGACTCACAAGCTATCAATCTGGTGGTAATTGCAATGAGAGAATGACAATAAAGGGTACACAACAGCGTAATCTCTATCAAGCTCATAAGCAGATGCTTTGGAAAAGGCAAGAGTAACTTCACAGATGGATTGGCTATTCTTTTCATAAAAGCCAATAATAGCAGAAAATGCCTTTAAATCAGTTCCACATAAAGCATTACCAACACAAGAAAAATATATGATGTCAAACTATTCTTAGATAGTTCCTTACCACACGACCATTGGCTGCTGATAGATAACCTTGTAACTCTGATTCGATAACCTTAAGCATGGAATATGCACCAAGCATAGCCTTTTGCTCCAGTTGGCAAGCTACTTTCAGAAATTGGTGTCTAGCAAGCTGATTGACAAGATGGTGTATGAACTGCATGATATCAAGTGAGGCCCAATAAGTTTCCAGAAAATAATGACATAACAAGAATATAGCTTTCCATGAGAACTAAGAATCCATGGAATCAACTAGTTAATGATAACACAGAAGTTGAGAACATCACACTAAAACAAAACCATTAAGTAAGACTACAGACAGACTTGAGGCTTCCCGTGCATGTGCGCGTGCACACACAAAGATAAATTAGATTGGTGGCCCACAACATACACAACATGTTGACATATGCTTTGACTTTGATTTGTCTCCCCCATAATATATGGCACAAATAATAAATTTCATCAATACAACACAAAAGATATGCTTTGACTTTGATTTCTCTCCGCCATACTATATAGGCACTAATAAGAAATTTCATCAGTAAACACAACACAAATTAGAATGCTAACTTTGTAAGAAGCTCATCTTCTGACCAAAATTTTGTTGATTGGGAAAAGTAAACAAACTTTCCAATAAAGTGGCTAGCAGAATCGTTTCTTTTCTTTTTTTTTTAATGCCTAGCAGTAATATTCCATGTTCATGAGTTACCATTTTTTGCTGGCCAATGTAATATTCCTGGCGCATCACTTTTAAATCATAATCCCCTGTAAGTTCACAAATGAGAGAAAATATGTTACACAGATGCCTAAATATCCCAAGATGTATATGATGCATACCAACATACCCTGTAAGATATATGTGTCTTGGAGCTGAGCAAGCTCTGAGCACAAGCGGGGAATCGACTAAACAGGAAAGAAGAAAATGCAAAGAATAATGAGCATAACCAAATTAAATTACAACAAATAAAATAAAACAAGTAAAAGATGCACTTAAATAAAAGTTCCATCACTCAATAAGATTACTTTCATGAATATTCAAACTGGAATATAATAAATTATATTCATGTATCACATAAGTCAGTGATTAAAAAAGCTATTAAAAGATTTAGACAAGTCTAGAGACAAGTTGATTTCACTTTTCAAAATATGTTAAAATATTTGAAGCAATAGCCATTAACAGTTCAGCATGCTTCTTCATGTAGTAATGTCTAAATATGGAATACGCCTCTGCCCAAAATCTTTTCTTTTGGGTTAAGAAGGTTAAATACTATGAAAATCCAGGTTGGAATCATACTTCAATGTTTTAGCATAAAATTGACCAAAAGTAACAATAGAACATCCATATTGGAAAACAGGTCGGAAAAATGTATATAACCTTGAAAGAAAATAATCAAGATCTTATTCAGTACAGAAAAATGTATATAACCTTTGAAAGAAAATAGTGGAGACCTATTCAATACAGAAACCTTGCTGAAAGCCCAGGAAGCTTAGATATTGACTCACCAACATCAACAACCTATTTGCCTATAAGGTAGGCTCACCTTCTAGTTTTCTAAACAGCCCAAAATATCATATACCAGTCTTAAAAAAATCAAAAAAGTTTTGCATTAAATTACAAATTAAGTCAAAATAGACCACATGCTGCCTGAAACTAGCTCAACCTAGGGCCATGTTTTGTTTGGTCGGAAAAAGACTTGTTTAATGGACATGACCACTGACCAACACTAAGTGGCATCCTCACCCTGCATGTTAACCTAGGAAACACAAATCTTTCAAGTGTGACTGGAAATAAATAACAAGTTGGGTCCATTCAAGAAAGAGAAGGGAAATTGTTAAATTCCACATGTCAGTAGTATTTAGGTTGTTTGCTTATACACCACTACAAAACTAGATATACAAGGTGTTCGAGCATATACCCGCATCAAAGTTGTAATTGCACATAGCCCCTAAAACATTAACTAGCAGATATATGCCCCAGAGTTGAAGATTCTACTCCTGTCTAAAAATCAAAAGAAATATACTTCTTTTCTTTTGCATATTAGCCTACAAACAATGGCAAATCAAGGGGGGCCACCGCCCCCCTGAGTTTTGGGATTCTTTGTATATATATACATATATTTCTATATATATATATATATATAATTTAAAAGGTATTATATAGATATATTTGTTTCTGTGCATATAGAGAGAGATAGAGATAGAGAATTCAAAGGTATTATATATATACACACATATTTACATGCATATAGAACTCAAAGCTATTTCAATATGTATGTAAAATTCAGCCCCTCAAAAGTTATATATAGATATACATCTTTCTATATATATAGGAAGAGATAGAGATAGAGAAAGACCTCGAAGGTAATATATATATATATATATATATACATGCATATAAAATTCAAAAATATTTCATCATGTATGTAAAATTTAGCTTCCTCCTCTACACACACACAAAACAAACAAACTTCTTCCCTCTAAATAGGAATAGCCACAAGGTGGGATGGAGAGTCGCTCCCCACCCACTCCCCTGTGCCGGATAGGGATTCTTCATCCCCGCCCCAAATTGAGTACCAGAAGAGAAATAAAAATTTTAAAACCTTAACAAAACAAATAAATACGCCTTAATATTTCAATGTACACACTATTAAATATATTTATATTTATTAATAAGTTCACTTTTTTTCTTTTAACCTCTTCATTAAATTAATATTTATTAGTAAATTTAATTTTTATTGGAGTTGGGGATCCAACAGACTAGGGAGTGTTTTCCTCATCCTCACCGCACTACAAGATCTAGGAATTTTTTTTCCTGCTTACCCCATCCTATCCTGGCGGGAATAACTAAGGATCTCCCCTCCCTCCGTGAAAAGGCGGATCCCTGCAGGACCCACCCCATGCCAATCCTTACTCCCAAAAAAGTTTCCTCTCTAGGTTTGATTTCTGGATCCACCGCTGCCTACAAATATAGATATTTCTTTCTAGCTCCTTTATCCCCCTCGGAATGAAGACGGAAATCTAAGGTGAGAGAAGAAAGTAGTAATGAAGAATAAAAACTACTTTTACTGCAGTACATATACAAAAACCAAAAATGTTTCAATAATAATAGAATTAGTTGGAATACTTAACATAAGCAATGATAATAAGCATGTACCTCAGTCAAAAACTTTTGCTCTTTACGAGAAAGGTTTGCAAGTTCAACCGACAACTCAGAATTTTTTCTCCTGCAATATAAAGAAAAGACATGTCATCCAAAATTCTTCTAGATCAAAGGGGGACACTTGCAGGACATAGAATACTTACTAAAATAGAATCTTCTTTGCAGGAAAACTTTAGCACCAAAAAATGAAAATTGTATAACATTAAAGAAGGACCTATAAGAATGCTTAGAAACTCAGATCTCCTGGTTTGTAACAATGGAGTCATCCCTCTTTCATTTCTGCTTATCAACTGAACGGGCCTTTCACAAGATCCCTAGAGATCTAATACTACCGCTGCAGACTTATGTAAAGCTTAACCAGCACTAGTGAAGTGATATGGATTTGGAAAACTTTACTTTATGCAACATGTTGTAATGCCTTGCAAGTAATTGACATGATCAAAACATGTTGTAATGCCTTGCTATGTCATGAACAACACAAATGATTAGGCAACAACTAGCATTTACGAAATTGAATACATTGTTCAAAGTAGGACTAATAACAAGGAGAAAAAAAAGTTAATACATGAATACATTAGGTTACATCTTGTAGAAATACCTGAGAGACTGTATATCTCTGTGAATATGAGCCTCATCAGATGATATTTGTGATTTGACCATTGAGAGAATGGCTTGCTGCTTAGCATTATCAACTTGGGCTTCTATCCATTGCCTTTCACTTGTTGCAAATCTATTGAAATTTACAACATCAAAAGAATGACTTGTAAAAACATAATCACTGGTCAATAAGAAAATAACTAAAAAGTTACTAATCACTTCTTCTGAAAATAAAAGATTCAAAAAATATTAAAAATCCTAAAGTCACAGGGACAAAATAAGACAAGGAAGTCATAATATTGGAATCACAAGATTTTGATGAACACAACACAAGATTTATAAAGAAAAAATTTCTTTTTTTAAGATTGTTCAAACCTAAAGGATTTACCACTAGAAGCAAGCAAGAATTACAAAATACAAGATGAGCTCAAAACACCAAGTCTTGAAACATTGAAATTGCTTGCTGCTTACCCCTTGAAATCAGTTTGCATATAACATTATCAAGTACTGTCAAAAGCACATTAATTTAGCTATTCAAGAACAGATGTAGAGAGAGCAGCAAGTGGCTAGGATACAAAAGTGCTGATAAAAATATTTTTACATGGACCGAAGACGTTGCAGTTCAGCCACACGATGATGATGATATTTCTCAGAATCTCCTGTATTTGTACCATTGAAATAAAAGGCATCATTTGCAAGCTGATCAAAGCAATAAAAGTTGAATATAAAGATGAGGCATACAAGTTTAGACAACTAATATATGACTTCAATGTTACATGAAATAAATATAAACCAGTATGCAGCACAATTATTAAAATGATGCATACAACACTAGATGACATTAGTCAACTAATATATGAATTCAATGTTAAATACATAAATAAATATAACCCAGCATGCAACACAATTATGATCAAATATGTATGCCTGGCCAAAGCAGCATTGCTCCATCAGAATACACATCTAAAGATCTATGGTGTGTCTGATTGAGTTTCACTAGCACCATGTCGCCCACACCTCTGACTAGGAAAAAAACCTCAACAAAGAGCAAAAGAGATACTATAACAAGAAAAAACTAGGCAAACAAGGCAATGAATAATCAGTTGCCATATATGATATCAGGAAGTTTTCTTGTAAGAGAACAAACATATTGGAAATTCCCAAGAATCCAACAAAGTGAAGATTGAAAAATTGGACATGGGAAGAGAGGGTTTCTTAAGCTAATAAATTTTCCATTATCTCACGTCACTTGAAAAGTGCATAAAGCACAAAGCACATAACAAAACAAAGGAAGCAATTTATACCTCGCATCAAGCAATTAGTGATGTCATCAACGCTCACCCATGAACATTTAGACTTACCCTCCTCTGCAACAAGATGCAGCGGCCCCTGATTCAAGAAAGTACCCATTCCAAAATAACACTATGAGCACAAAAGACTACATGTCTTATAAAGAGTACAAATTAATAATATTTATGCACAAGGCCAATCATTTGAGACAATCATTTTGCTTAAATCAATAAACAATGCAAAATAATTGATATTTAAGCAAAGTCAAGAAGCAAGTGGGGTATATTTGTATTGCTTAGGTACATCATGGATTCATCTTCTAAACATATAAGAATTACATATTCCCTAATTCTTTGCTCTAAACATATAAGAATTACATATTCCCTAATTCTTTGAAGGTAGCTCGACCCACCACTAAAATAGCAAAACCCACCTTGTCAATATATTAAATTTCCTGGTATTTTCTGTCACACAAACAGAATACAGTAAATGCATTATTTATCATCAGAATTCTCGATTGGTTTAACTATCTTCATCCATGACTAGTTCATACATCATATTTTCTGGAAGCCTGTTGCCTAATACAGTGCAGACATGGTAATGGTGAAAAGACAATGGTTTATAATCATCCTAATTAACAGACTGAAAATTATTTCAAAATACACATGCACACAGAGATTGAAAACAGCAACAACATTTGATGGGACTAACAAAAAAAAAAAGCTATTGTAGCCCATGCATATAACTATAACAAGGAAAGAACATCAATATATGTTGGAGTTGGACCAATCATGTTTGCTTCTTGACCACATGAATTTGAAATCAGTAGAAAGAAGAATTATTTAAATTTGCCAGCATTAAGAGATGATTCTCAAATATATATCGATAAATGTATATATGCATATTGGTAAAACAATGATAACCAGCAAATATGGCTGCTCATAGTTTAATCATCATGGATAATCCATTTCAGTAATTAAAGCTTTTTGATGGTGGAGAGTATAAAACAATAATAAAAAGCATTATGCATGGATAATGTGAAAATGGTAAGCAACCACAGTGAGGCATAGAAACCATATTCCAGTTTAACATATTAAACCCACTTGAAAAATGCAACTGTTATGTTCCCACCAGAGCTTAAATAAATAAAAAGTACCTTCTCAAACTGTTTTGAAAACCACTGGTTCAGTTCCTTGGTGCAAGCTAGATCTCTGACTGAATAAGAATGGAAATCAGAATACGCCAAGTAAACACCATCCTCTGCACAGTCAATAGTAAACTTTACTAGACAGCCAACTAATAAGATGCAACTACTCTCACTTATGACCTGCTACTATGGTAAAAAATGACAAGAGCTTAGACTATTGCAAACCAAGAACGGAAAGGTGACTTAATTATGGCTTCAGCCTTCAATAAAAATAACAATGAAGAAAAGTATACCATCCCCAGAATGATAGTGAGCTAACTCTTGTGTAGTAGAAGTAATTTTTCCAAGAACTGCATTCATCTAAAAAGAATTCAAGTTAATAAATGAGAAGTCCTTTAAGTAAAGTATTCCAATCCTTTCAATTATAATTTTCACCACAGAGGAAGAAAAAGAAATTAAAAAATCAAAATAAGTTCTGAATTATGAATGATAAGAAATAGAGAAATAAACCTTCAGAAAAAGAGGCATTCAAAATCCAAATAAAATACATTAACCCTTCACAGATACCAAGGCAGACAAGAATATTCCTACCAAGAAAAAACAGCAAATGTGACCATGGTTGCTGCTCATCAGAAACAAGGATGCATGTATCATGAAAAAAATGTGGCACAAAGAAACAGCAGATAATAAAGGATCCAATAATATGATGATTATGAAAATATAAGCATGTTTATCAGTACCAAATTGTTGCAGTTCAAACATCATATTATGCACCCAATTTCCCATGTAAAATCAACTTACAGGCAACAAGGAGACCAATCACTTGGTGCACTTAACACTTTGGTCTTGTTTGGTGGGAGACATCCTGGGCCCTGGCCTATCCCAGTTATCCCACCACCTCAACACCCTGTTAGGGTTATTCCACTAATCTATTTTAACTAGTTTAATCATTTATATAATTATAATTAGTAATTTATTTTATAAAAAAAATACTATTTATAGACATCAATCAGTGTTAGATTTTATCATACAAAATATCATGCATATCTATGTTTCTTAAAAAAAAGGGGGCCATACACTAAAATGGCTGAAGTTCATCAAATCATTCTTTATATTTGTGTAGGGTCATCTATCAATCAGAAATAGATACTACTTGGTATGACCATATTTCTTTAACAAATTTTATTGCATCATATAATGTGAAGCAACTCTAAAGTTATTTGAATATATTTATTCAATGAATTCTTACATGCATGCTTCATCATCCATTTGATGAAGTCAGTCTACTTCTTCACATTGAAAACCAAGCCATTAGCATGAAAATCACTTACTGTCTACTGAACCATGCATCCATTACCATTCATCACCTGAAGAACTTTATAAGTTCTCCTTTACTTCCAAACTTCAACCAATTTACTAACCAGACAGCCTTGAGGTGCTAATTATATGATTATTATGAAAATCAATATTATAACACATAACTTAAAATTTCTGGAGGCACTAATTATATCATTATTGCAAAAATCAAAATTATAATACATACCTCTAAATTTCTGGCAGAAAGCTTTTCATCTAAAGCAATAAGCTGTCCATTGACAGCAGAGGTTGTGGCAATCCTAGACCTTCTGCCCTGTATCATAGCAGAAACTTGACTTGCTAGAAGATCAAACTGAGATTGCTGCCGCGCAAGCTGCTTTTGCAATTCTAGAACCTCTGCTTTGTAAGCAAGTTTTGCCTCCCTTAAGGAATAGAGAGAGAGAGAAGCAATTATAATGCATTACTTCAGCAGAAAAGAGGCATTCAACAGAACCAGGAACATACAATACAACTAAGGCAAATGTCTTCTTCATTTAAGAGGAAAAGGCAACAATGCTACCAGGCTTATTCGTGTTACATATTACTCTTACAGTGGGCAAGAGAATATTATAAAAATGCAAAAAAACCACTCCCATACAGCACTTGAGAGAGAACTGAACAGGACTTGCTCAGTCATGAATATTGTATAGTAGAACCCATCCTGGTTTGGACAACAAAGCACTTGCCATCCAACTAATGTCAAGTATCCATCTAATTCCATCCTGCCCACCGATACATGTCGGTGGCTAGAATTTTCACTTAATAAGTATCTTTCTATATCACTTAACATAAACCAAATGTGCATCGGATACAAAGAAGATACGAATTAAAAGCATATCCCAGCCAATTAACAGCACACATTGGTCACTTCACATTGCCATAAATTAATGACAATCCAAGTAAATGCATCACTAGTCGCACTGCTAAAGAAATAAAAGGGCAAAAACAGGAGAGAAAAAGAAAGAAAAAAATATACCAAAGCAATGATTGCAATCCACTTCATGATCACCTGACTAAAAAAATTGGCACATATGTAGTTGAAGTAGAAACTACAGCAGTGTGTATACTTGAACAGTACCCATGACAAATGCATACAAATTTATGTTTTCCTTAAAACAATGGAAGCTACATATATTCTTCAACAGTGCAGCATCAAAGTATGATGATTATACAAAATATATATGGCAAGAGGAAATCATTAAAATAAAGAACAACAAAAATCTGCCGAAACCCAACTAGTAGAAAAAATTTAATCCCAAAGCTGCAAACTACTGCAATGGGAATAATGATGATAAAGGCCTGAGCATTAATAATTGGCATACTTTCAAAGAAAAGGAACTTCGAAGAAAAAACATTACCTGATATCAATTAGTCGTTCTTCAGTCCCAAATACTGCTTCTTGATTATCTCTTCTGTTAGAAAATGCAGAAATGCTATCGAAAGCAGAATCCAAGTCCTCACCCTGCATGCTAAAGTACTATGAATAGAATTCACACCTTTTGTTCTACTAAAATGCTAGAAATGAATACCAAAAACTACAATTCCTTACATGCAATATAGAGAACTAGCTATTGTAAGTGGAAAAGCTGAATACTGGTGTCTTAACCGGTAATTAAACATTGTATGCAGACGGAGAAGAATATCAAAGAAAAGGTGAGAGAAACATGGAAACATCAAATGGTGTTCATACGAGATATCCAAACAAAGCATCACTAATTCATTTGCTGACAGGCCACATCGCAAACTTGAAGTTAAAACAACTATTTATGTCAATAGGCATCATAAGAATGAATCCTTTTCAGAAATGCCAATAAGAAAAGCCTAGTTCAAGACTTCAAGTTGTCCAATTGTCACAGCAGATGGTTGTTCCATCAAAACCTATCATCCTAACCTATCTTCTGACCAATTCATTGTCCACTTAGTATCCTGCCATAGCAAAGTTGTCTTTTTCTCAGAGATATGATGAGGGAAGTCATCATCAACTTATTGACTAGAACTACAAGGGATCTTTTTAATGCTTTGTATGCCATGAATGGCCAATGAAATTGCATAAATCCATCATTTTAACCATTGTCAACGTGTACTTGTTCAATATGAAATCCATAAAAAAAAACCAGATTACTTTTCTGAATACAAATTAGAGGCAACTCAAAAGGACATTTTTTCAGCACTCAGCATTTGCGTGAATAGTAAAATAGTTAATGTCAATTTAAGTCATCTGGAAAAGACGTAATAACACTATTTCCAAACCAATATGGCCAGGATCTTTCTTTGATCCTATTCATTAGCCTAAAACAAACTGGTCCCAGGGAATACAAGTCTCAATAGCTGATAAAAATTAGGTGAATTTTGAAATCATCTCCAATCAAAATAACCAATAGTAGCTAGACGGAACGAGATGTTTTAAAGCTTCAGATAAATCTAAGTAACAATTAATGATTCAGATATTCAATTAAAGTAAATAGCACTTTATCATGATCAGATCATTGCTGCACTGCCTTCCTAATCCTAATCTAGTCATGAGGTTGTACAAGACATCCATATTTATAACTAGGCGTTAGATGAAATGGACACAAAACAATTCAATATACCTAGATATACCTTAATAATTTTCTAAGTTCAACATTCAAGTATTCTCGTATTTAGAGGTCAATTTGCAACATTTGATATCTCCAGGCTAATTTTTATGACCAAGGGAAGTAGTGCATGATTTTTTTTTTTTTTCACATTTCCCAAAACATCTTCAAGCTTTCCCCAACTAACCAGACCCTTGGTGCTGAAGAGTCTCTTTGCAACTTGCCGATGCAATTTAAATTTTTAACGCAAACAGACAACAGAAACAAAGTATATATAATATTTGGTGAACTAAAAAGAATATGACCTCTAGTAGCTTCCCCTCATGCACAAATTGCTCATACCTGAGAAAAGATCACAATAATGGAGCAAAATTGCAACAGAAATTAAAATCCAGAAAACAGGGATTCTTTTCATATAAAATAAAGAAAGGCAACAGAAAATCTTTTTCCCCTTCAAAATTTCAGAAGAAACCATAGCGATGCATGTCATTAAAAAAAAAAGGTTACATTAAAAAACCAAAAGAATTAAGCAAGAAAATTAGCAGAATTGAGAACACAGGTGAAATTGTTTCAAGGTTTAAACAAGATAATATAGAAAAGCAATCTGAAAACAGCACCGAGCTTCATCTCACTTCAGGGGAAAGAAAAATTAAGAATCTAAATAACAAAGGAACACAACAATGTTCAACAAATGTTGCCAAACCCCAAAGCAATTGCAATTGATTTACTAACAGAGATTCAAACCAAGAAAACCAAACATGTGACAAAAGGCTATTATTGCATGTAAAACAGAAGGTCATCAGGGCTTCATTTCAGTTCACAGGAAAGGAAACTTAAGAACCTAAAAACAAAAACCCATAATAATCTTCAAGTAATGGCATCAAACCTAAGGCAAACTCCATATGATTTACAGTGAGAAACTTTCTCAAAACTGAAAACTTAAGAACGGGATCAAAATCCATTGCAAAAAATTGTGAATGACATATAAAACAGAAACTCATCAGAGCTTCATCTCAGTTCAGAGGAGAGAAAACTCATTCTAACACACAAAAACCCTCAATCATCATCAAGCAAACAACATCTGATTTAAAGGAAAAAGAAAAAGAAACCATAAAAACCAAGAACTTAACAAAGAAAACCCTCAACAATCATCAAAAAAAAAAAAATAAAAACCCCACCAAACCCTATAGCAAACTACATTTGATATAAATAAAGAAACGAAGCAAGAATCTAACAAACAAAAACCCACACGAATCATCAAGAAAAGTCACCAAACCCTAAAGCCATCCACACTTAATTAAAGCGAGAACGTACACCAAAAATCCGATCAAAAACCACAGTGAATTGCCAAAAAAAACAGGGCAAGCTAATAAAAACCCTCTTCTCGGGACATACAAACGAAGAAGACGAAAGCAAAAGAGAAGAAGCGTAGGTTAAATTTATACTGGGAGAGCTCGGATGGGGAGAGAACATTGGAAGGCCGGAGACTGGAGCAGAACCAGTCAAGAAGAGGGCGGACATCATCGTGCTGGAAGGGCCACTCGAAGCTATCCGGATCCAAGGATTCGTGGCCGCCGAAGCCCAGCTCGGCCAGCACCGCGCACAGCCGTGCCCCGCTCATCGCCCCCCCTTCGCAGTTCACTCTACTTCTTCGATCGAGTGGGATCGGAAAATGCCGGCTGTCGCAGAGCTTTTAAATAGAAGATCCGCACCGCGGCATTGCCTGAGCGCGTCTCTACACTCCAACGGAACCAAATAATTTGTAATGATTTCCCAAATAACCAAAAAATAATAATAATTTAAGGAATTTTTGAATTTATAATATAACGTTTTCTTACCAAAAAAATTAATTTTAAAAAAAATGATTGTTTAGATATTCCTAGTGACCAGAAGAAATTATATTTAAATTGGTATATAATTATGATGAAGGTTTTTATTTGTATACAAATAAGAAATTCAGTATTGAAATTAAAAATATATATATGTAAATATGGATGCCTCGCTAGTATACATTGGTATCATATTTTTGTATACATATATAAGCCCTTTGGTTAATTTCATATATGTGTGTTTTACCTCTCAACTTGTAGAAAGAGTTAAATAATGGTTACTCAAGGAAAACATTTTACGTGTCTTTTTAAAATTTGATCTTTTTTATTTTTTATATTTTTAGTAATATAATTTTTATAAAATATTAATTATTATTTTGTTTATGCTGATCAAATGGTAAAGTTCTCGCAAAATGGTAAAATTTTAAAACGATGTATGAAATAATTTTACTTGTATAGATGTAAACAAACAATTATTTTCTTTGAAAGAGATAAACCACAAAATACACGGATGAAATAATCATTTAATTATTTTTATTGGGTATAAAATATCAATCATTTTTTATTGTCAGATTTTTTAAAAAATAATCATTTTATCTTCTTCCCTCTTATTCTCAGCTCTTCTCCCCGGTTCTACTCTTTTAAACACCCTCTTTCTTCCTCTATGATAAATAGATAAATATGTTTTCAATGTGATTAATTATATATAATTAAGAAATACATAAACAAATATATTATATGTTAAAATACATAATCAAAATAAAGTTCTTCATAATTATCCTCGTATATTTTTTTAAAATATAAAAATATAAAATACATAAACTGCTCATCTAAACCATTGTGAGAGTTGATTCTCGACCTCTCACTTGGGAAAGAATGGTGTTACCATCATCCCTATTTCAAAGATGGTATATATGTAAAACAAAGTGATTTGCCGTATTTTACAATAAATAAATCAATAAAATCATTCAGATTGCTTGATGTGAACTCTTTGAAATTAAAAACAATAAAAGTGATTATGATATATAACCATCCATCATTCCATTCATATTTGACATTGAACTCCACCCAAACATGCCTTCCAAACAATTTAAAAAACATACATTAAAGAAAAACCCAAGTTCATGAATCAACACTCTCCTAACCATTTCTGAAAGTGTAGTTTCTATAAATAGTCCACTTGGAAGAGGCTTTCCAAAATGACAAGATTCATAATCTAAATTATCTAATCCTTCTTTTTGTATGTCTAATAACCAAGTGACAATCAAAGCCATCCAACCATCAACCAAGGAATGATCCACATTAAAATCTCAGAAAGATCTTTAATGGTAAAGTGCCAATTAATGTGGCACTATAAATAGGAAGGAGACTTTGTTTAGCCTTCAAAAAGAACATGAATAACAGAGTAAGTATGGGAGTTGACAGTGGTGATCATGAGGAAGTGCCCAGTTGGGGAACTTCATTGCCTGTTGAGAGTGTGCAAGAGATTGTCAGAAATGACCCTTCAAATGTTCCTGAGAAATACATACATGACTTTGATTACACCCAAACTGATGTTGTTTTAACTCATCTCTCTTCTGATATACCTGTAATTGATCTCTCTTTGCTTTCTTATGGTGATGAGGTTGAGTTGCAGAAGCTTGATATGGCATGCAGGGATTGGGGCTTCTTTCAGGTATTGACTATAGTGAAATGTGTGCATTTGTATACAGTGATGTTGTTTGTATAAATTAAGTTATCATTTAATTGGATAATAAATATTTTTAATTAATAAACTACTTATCAACTACAAAGCATTTATCAGTGTAATTCTAAAGTTTATGTTAAAACAACATGTGTTGATTTATTTAAACTGAAACAATGTTCTGCAAACATTGCCATTTATATTTGCATGATATTTTACAGATAATCAATCATGGAATAGAAGCTCAGATATTACAAGAGGTTAAAGAAAATTCAGCAAAATTTTTGGAACTTCCAATAGAGGAGAAGAACAAGTATTCAATGGCTTCTGATGATGTGCAAGGATTTGGGCAAGTTTATGTGGTTTCTGAAGAACAGAAGTTAGATTGGGCAGACCTTTTCATTTTGGTGGTTTATCCAACCAAATTCAGGAAATGGACTTTCTGGCCAACTACACCTCCAGAATTCATGTATGTTATCTTAGTCCTTTAATATTCTATACATATAACCAAATTCAAAGTCATGCATATGCATTCTAGATTGCTGGTCCTCATGTGACTTAATGAACAACAGAAAAGCAATAGAAGCTTATTCCAGTGAAGCAAATAGAGTAGCAAAAGAACTGTTTGGGAGTCTATCTATATTGCTAGGAATGGAGAAAGAGAGCCTATTGAAGCTACATGATGAAGTGATGCAAGCTCTGAGGATAAACTACTACCCAACTTGTTCCATGCCTGATAAGGTTATAGGAGTTAGTCCTCACTCAGACACAAGTACATTAACTGTGCTTTTGCAGGATGATGAGGTCACAGGCCTTCAAATCAGACATTCTGGTGGTTGGGTTCCTGTGAAACCAATTCCCAATGCTCTTGTTTTGAATGTTGGAGATGTTCTTGAGGTAAGAACAATAAAAAGATTTCTTTGAAAAATATATTGCAAAAATATATAGGAAACTGTGGAACATGTCATTTGATGCATTGATATTTTAGGTGCTGAGTAATGGAAAATACAAAAGCATTGAGCACAGGGCAATGACAAATCAGAACAAGGTGAGGATGTCAATTGCTTCATTTATTTGCCCTCAAGATGATGTCCAAATTGAGCCTCTGGATACAATGGTGAATGGCACTAAAAATAAAAGAATGTACAGAAAAATAAGGTATGGAGATTTTCTTAGGTATTCTCTGCAGAGAAATATGGATGGAAAATCACATACTAATCTCATCAAGTTAGAGAATGAGTAATGCCCTGCAAGCGATGAAGAAGTTCTCTCTAAGTTTATGTTTTGTTGATGTTCCAGAATAAGAGGTTTTATTGTTCTACATTATCTACTTTTAATTGCTTACTCTATGTATGTATGTATGTTTTTAAGTTTGTGTGAGAAGAGGTTTGATGTTCATGAAATTTAGTTTCTTAATTTATATTATGTTAATAAGTTTTTATTTCACTTAATTCTTTCTTTATGAAATTAATATAGCTGTTAAAATAAGATTAATTTAATATTCCTCAAAACTTCCATATTAGCAAACATACAAATACTATCCTCTATCCCCTATTAGAGATAATAATTAAATATTATTAACTTTATCTCAATTAATTCAATAAATATTGGTACATTCAGGTCTTTTTCTATAATTCAATCAGCTTATTATACTTTCAAGTGTGATCAAGATATTTTGGCATTTAGTTAAATATTATATATTTCTTACGTGACTAATTCAAACTAAAGAAGGAAATACCATCCATCCTTTTCAATACTGAACTCATACCAATCTAGATCAGATTACTTATAATTATAAAGATAAAATGGTTCATAAAAATATCATTGAAAATAAAGATTATCTCCAACAACCCAAAACACTAAAGATAGACTCTTCAGACATACTAAATCCCCAAAAATACAGTGAGATTCCATGAAGAGAACATCTCCTGTCTATATATTTGTTGTTACAAAAGTTTGCAGGGAAAACAACTAGACAAAACATGCAGACAGGCCATAACTGGGTGCACAAAATGCAACATCTCTCTTTCAATGAATTCATGCATGTGATCACTCACTCAATGTATATCCTGGTTGTCCCCATTGGCTCTGTGCTCTCCATAACTATTTGCTTATCTGCCAATGTACAGACTTCACACTTGCTAGTAGCCACAATGACAAATTTCATCTTCATTCTCTTTCAAATTAACGGTAATTTCAGCACCATGCTAAGTTATGAAATGAAATTAATCACAAGAGGAGAGTTTGCAGATAAGTTTTACTGACCTGATGCTAGGTTCCTTGTTAATTTCTTTGCTGCCTTAGATTGCTGCTGAACTTCCGGCTCTTCTTTTAACTAAGAAACAGATTTTACAAGAATAAAGTGTAATCGACCAGAAAAAAAAATGAAGGGGTGAAAAATGTTTACCTCTTCAGCTATAGGCAATTGAAATGATTCATGAAATGTGCATGTGAGATTATTAATATTTGTTGCATTAGGTGCGATCGGAGGCTGGTAGCATAATTCAGATTGATTCAATGTATGAGAGCAATGTTGCTGTAACATGTCTGCCACGCTCATGTTTGCTTCTGATCTGGCACCATTGACGGCAAATCCCATACCCATCTGCGATGGCTGCTGCATAAGCTGCAGGTTTTCTGGGAGATACATGGGGTGAAGACTTAGCCCATTTCTCATTGACAGTATCTGTGGAATGAAACCAAATAGAAACTTAAAATTATAATGGAAATAGAAAATATGGCGCATTAATTCATTGAAGTTAGGATTGATATGAACCTAGTAGAACAAATTAAACACTAAACATATATTAGCAAAACAAGCATATTATAGAGCATAGAAATGAAAAGCTGCAAAAAGGTTGATATATAATCTGACACTATATTCATAAAACATTAAAACACAACTTGGTTTGCTTACTGTACTTGATCAAAAGAACAAATGTGATCCTATATGCTAAACTTTTGAGATGTTAGTATTTGAATCAGAAAAGGAGAGATGTGCCAACTGATGTCAAATCATAAGAAATCAGGTATTTTTTTTCAATCTAGAAAGGTCAAATAATTAATTGTCATCTTAGAAAGGTCATAATGAGTGCCCAGAACTACTTGAGTCTTGAGTCCATGTTTTTACAGGGCAGGGCTCAAGAAGTTAAGTGTGCAAATTTCACATGAAATAAGACTGATAACTGTCATCTTGATGCTGGTTTCCACGTATGAAAAGAATGAACAGACACTTCAGAACAAAAGTCAATGACATTACCTGAACTTGAAGCTGCAGCTGCTTGAGGTATTCAATTGCCTCGTCAAGCATGGATGCTTTGTCAGTCTACTCAAAATCAAAAGATCTTAAAACACTTGAAAAAATCAAACAAAGTACACCACCAGACAAAAAATAATTTTTTTTCTTAAAAAAAAAAAAAGAAAAGAAAAGAAAAGAAAAGAAAAGACACACCTTGTTTGAATTGGGAATCAGATTCTGCAAAGCCTTCATTTTCTCATTAATCCTGCTTCTTCTCCTCTGCCACTCCAAGATTCCAACTTTATCAATATAAACAAAAACAAGAAGTTACCCCTTTAAAAAAAACACACCTTTTCTGACAAGTTGTGAACTTCTGCAGCCCGGCTTCTCTTCAAGCCAGAAGACCTCGAGTTCTCCAATTTCACCGGCTCCTCTGAGAACTCAGCCCCTCCCTAAACCAGCATCAAAACACAATCAATCAAAATCAAAAATAAAATAAAAAAACAAAGATAACAAATCAAGAACACACACACCTCACTCTCACAATCATAGTCACACCACCCATCAAAATCCAAGCTACTATCAATGGAGTATAGGGAAGACAATGGCATTTCTGAAGAGAAGATGACCTGCTGTTCTTCTTTCTCTACAGTTTCAGTTGAGAAAAAGGCAAGCAAGGGTACAAAAGAGGAGCAGAGAGGTGCATTGAATAAGAGGTTGCGTGCGTGCGTGCGTGCGTGCGTAGACAGTGGTATTTGCTTCTGCAGTGATGCTTGCCGCTAGTGATGAAGGTAAAAAAGAATAAAAAAATAAAAAAGTAGAGGGAGGCAAATGAAAACTTGGGACGTGCAAAGGTGTTTTTACTTTATTTTTTTAAAAAAAAATTTTGGTTTGTTTCTTGGGAATGAGGATGCTGTTTTAATCAAGGGGGAGGTTTGTCGTTTATTACTTTATGGCCGTTTTCCCAATGCAAACATCTTTGAAAGTGGTATTTTTGGATGGGAGGGTAGTAACTTAATAAAGTTTAAATTTAATTAAAATATTTATTTTATAATTTTTAATTATTGCATGTATTCATTTCAAAGATTAAGTTTTATGCTTAATTCTTTATAATTTATCTATTTTTTAAAAAGAAAAACTGAATTGTCTCTCATGTTTATAGAGTTTTATGAAATATCCAAAAGAGAGGTGTACTATATATATATATATTAATATATATAAATGACTTTACGCGCCATAGAACATCCACAGCAATTAGTCACAGTATCAATTAAGGTTTAGACATAATTAAAAATGAGTAGAAATGGATTAGTTTAGATTTTTATTTTAAAAGATTAATATTTCTTCAGAAACTATGCTCACTGTGCATTATATTTTTTTTACTATATTATTGTTCATGAGTATAGTAATATTTGTTCAATGTACAGTGCATAATGATTGAATTGAAATCCAACTATCTGCATCAATATTTCATAAATTTTTAATATATTAACATACTGATTGATATATATATATTAGAACAATAAGCAAGTTAAAGTATACTGACCAATCTTAACCTAATGCATTGTTCGAGCTCTATTCAATATATATATATATATATGCATGGACGTATATATTCATAGGCTCTCCATGGTGAAAGGAAGAGTCCAGGGATTCAAAACTGTACTTAATAGTAGATATAAGGCCTCTAGTTTGTTTGCTCTACAAGCCAAGAGTTGCAAACAACTAAAACAAAAACATTAAGATTGAACACATGATAAGAATTGACAAGGGAAGTTGCGGCAACTTTTAAAGATATTGTTATTTCGATCTAACCATGTATTTTAACAAATAGCCCCAATGAAAGTTTCCCATGCATTCCTCATTTAAGGGAGCAGGTTAGCTCTCTTAATTTGAAGACCAAACCTTAGACAAAGTGGTAGGAAACCTACTAAGGCCATACATTTGAATGAAGTTATATATGCCAAATTAAGGGAACAAAATGGCACTTCTTCAAAACCAAATGATCTACATTTTCCGCAATGGTATGATAAAGCATGCATATATATATTTTAGTAAGCAAATCATTACTGTCATATTTAATAAGATTATCAAAGGTTATGATTTTGTTATATTAAGCTAATCAATTAAAAATAACATTGCATGTGTATAGATCTTTCTAAATAATTAACCCAAAAGGACATTGAAGACCCCTATCGTTACCAAAGCAGTAGAATGTTTAAATGGCAAAACCTATTACTTTCAAAACTTCATGTTACAGAGAAACAGCCCAAAGGGCCTATTAAACTGTTAGGGGTGTGCACAAGTCTCGGTGTAGTAAGTGAGGTCGGGGCCCACGCACACATAGACACTGGGACCACCCGCACAAAACCACATCTTACATCTCCAAGAAATGTACTCTCAGTCGAGAATCGAACTCTCACCACTCAGTGAAAAGCTCTATAGATGACCCGTATACCAATAGACCATTTGGTCATTGACAAAAATTCAAGTTTTAGAATCACTTATAAGTGAAAAAGAGAGCGAGAAAGCCATAATCAACCAAGTAAGAAAAAAAATGATGCCTTGTAAAAATGAGGAGTAAATAAGAGAAAATAAACCAAATCAAGATAGAAATATTGAATAGAGGAAAAAATAAATAAATTAGAAAGTCATGGAGAAAAGCATATATATATTTGTGGAAAATAAAAGCAAAGAGAAATCCAAATGTTTGATTGAGCATTACTGTTAAACGAGCTGTCAGTCCAAAAAATAAAAAATAAAATAAAAATAAAAACTCCAGTCTCCATCCCAAATAATCAATAATATACAAACACCGAAAGCTGTGATGGAGGTTCCGTGGACAGCATTCACGAGACACGTTTTTTCTTAATTTGAACAGCAAACTCATCCAGTCACAAATCTTAAAACATAAAGAAAGTTGGATTTGTGACTTAATATAATTCCAAAGCTACAAGGCATCTACACCAACAAACCTTTGTCTAATTTCTTAGTCAAGTGGCGCACTCACCTGTCTTCATTCATTTTTCTAACTTAATAATTAAGTTCAACATTAGTTTTTCCATCCATCTTTCCCTTCAGTGAATATTTGAGAAATTCTCCGGATTGTATCTTTTTATATTTTTGTATTTTATCGATCATATATATATAGTCTTCAAGGGCTCTATCTCTCCACATTATCTTGAGAGCAAATACATGAAGCAAGTGACATCCTTGCAAGGTTCTTATTTGTCACTGTCCTGTGCTCAATGCTTATGTATTTTCCATTGCTTAATTTCTAAACAATAAAAGGAAAAAAAAAAGAGAAAAATGCAAAGTTTTTTTTTTTTGGCCGATAAACACATCTATTTAAGGAAAGTCAGAGACATGCACAAATATGAAATTAATGTCTCAATACACTTGTGCTTTTACATTGCGTATGTTTTGGGGTTTGATCGTAAATCTTTTCTTAACCGAGTACCTTATAAAAAAAAAATTCAATATTAATAAAGTAAGAGATCATTGGTTATAATAAAGCAAAGTGAATACCGACTCTACTATTATAGAATACTTATAATATAAAATTCAAACTATTTATATATAATTTAATTAAAAATATATTTTTTAATAAAATATAGACAAGCAACGTCATGGATATACACCGCCATGAAATTAGTATATTAACACACATGTATCTTCACTCTAAGTGAGTTGAAATTTAAACTAATTTTCTAAATAAAAAATATATAACATATTAGTCAAATAATTGGAATCTCATAGACCCCAATAATTTGTTGGCCTAATAAAAAAACATTTGGCCCCCTGCCTCAATAACATCCCCAAGAAAATTATTTAGTACTGGTTTTCACTGGTGTCCATCCACTAGAATGTCTTATTTGAAGACCTCTAACTTCATCATCTTGTAAAAGTAAAGTCAATGAACTTGCGTCAGAGTGCAGGTTAACTCCAAGTCTCCAACGACCTTGTAAGAAGGCATTGAACATGTTTAGTAATAGTTCACTCACGTGACTTGCAATACCTCACCATGCAACTTAATCAACCTGTCTTTGTTAATTCCTCCCAACAATATTGACAGAACACTTTGAACCTCTTTTTCAACATTGCTGTCACATGAACAAAAACCTTCCTTAGCTTCTCTCTTCATTGATATGAAAAATTATTATTATTTTTTATAAAATGTGATAAACATGTGATACATTGAGAAAACCACTAACTAGATATTTAATATTTCATTCCTTTATTAAGCCAAAAATTTGGAGTTCGAATACACATGTGGTGAGAAAATTTAAGAGCATAAAAATTCGACTTTTTTTTTTCTATATTAATCTTTTGCCTAATAAACAGAATTTTATTTAATAAAAATCAATTATTTTTAAAAGTTTAAAATGAATAAAACTCTATTATCATGATAAAAAATAACAAAAAGTTGAGAAAATTAAGATCTGTATAGGTGAAATTATATGTTTGAATGTTTATTTGTGCAAATGCTTATTTCTTCATGCTATGAATATATAAAAAATATTGTGAAGCTTTGTATTTGAAAATAATTTTTCTACTTAAATTTTTTTTAGTTCAAATAATTATCTCAACTCCCAAGTAATTTATATTGCATTAAAATTTACCATTAAAAAATATAGTACGAGAACTTAATTATTATCATTTATCGTGATTATATATAGTACTGTCTTAATGTCATAAAATTAAATTTATTCAATGGACTCCCCAACCAATTCATAACCATTCCACGTTATCACTTGGGTTCTTTGTAAGAGCACGTAAAAGCCATAATTATTTATATAAAACATAAATTAATGATTTTTTTAATAAATGTGGACAAGTCCATGAGCTCTCACCATTGAGTATGAGGAATTTGAACCTTAAATATTTACTTCGAAAGAAAATAAACTATCAATTGTTCTATCATAAGATGATTAATTGTTTACTTTCCTAAATATATTTAAATAGGCACAAATAAACTTAATCCATCTATAAACGCCATTATTATGAATAAATAATTTTTTTATATATATTATTTTGAGTATATGTGGCATGTGTTCATTTCTCCATATAATAGCTCATCTCAAATAATGAATTACTATAGAAATAATAAACCATCGTAAATTGATGCAGCTATACATACGTCTATCCTTTTAACGACACTAATTATCTTTGTAAAATAAATAAATAAATAAAAAAGCCCCAACATTCTGCATGCCACATGAATAAGAAAGCAAAGAAAAAAATCAATAAAAGGAATTTCAAGAAGACAAATAAAACAGAATATCAGATCAAAACCATGCATATATTTCTCTGGAACATTTAAAGGGTCCTTTTTTGCTTCTCACAATCTCTTGCACACTCTTTTTTACAGGCAATGAAGTGGCCCCATTTAAGCACTTGCTCCATTCCCAATCTTTCTTTCAAAATTCCATGGATTCACATTTCACCAAGTATGCATATTTATAATGCCACATGCATGGGAAATGTTTTGGAGCTCTTTCCATACTTAATTGTGGTGGATTCCGTTTGTGTTTTGGTTGTTGATTGACACGTCTGAATATGCGTATAAACCGCAAGTGCACCGGTGTCGAAGTAATAATTACCCGGTGAGTCGGGTAGTCGAATCCACGAGGGAACGGAGTATTAGTAATAACCACTTCTCAATTATCTAGTCGGAATCAATGAATATGATGAAGTGAACTAATTGCAAAAGCAAAAGCAAACAAGTATGCAAGAAATAAAGTAGAAGAGTCTCAATCACTAAGGATGAGGTACTCGGGCAATGATCCCCCTAAGATCTTCCTTGAGCTCAAGATTCACTAAATGCTCTAGAATCGAGTCTAATGAGTCGAGGTAGTCCAACGATAACCAATCCTTGTCTCCAAGCAAAAGACACTAGTCCCCTACAAGGTCCCGGCGGAGAAATCGAGCAATCTCACGCCTCACACCAAATATGGTTGTAAAGAGAATATGGAATACGGAGATAGGAAACACTCAATCGAAGGGGAAAGGGGACACTCCTCCATCTCAAGGCTCACCCTCTCAACCCTTTTTAATCTTGGAAATCTAACTCTAATGGAGACCTCTCACATCAAAGTATTAAATCATGCAATGTAAATCAACCACAAGGATTAACAACACTAGCAAGCAATTAAATCACAAGATTAAAACTCAAAACAACTCGGATTAACTAGAAGCATTAAGAGAATCAATCCAAAATATAAATCTTAGGGTTCACATGCCCAAATACCCACTAGGGTTTAGCCCTCCATGGGCCTAGTTACAAAACAATAATGGATACAATGAAAAGCAATAAAACCCATAGAGAAAACCCCCTCGAATTAGCGCGGATTGGCCTTGATTGGTAGTTCTACATCTTGAAGGGTTCCTCTCCGAAGCTAGGTCGCCAATGGCTCCCCAAAATGCTATGACGTCGAAGGAACCTATCAAAGTTGGTGAAGAACTCCCTCTCAATCGGCGAAGCCCTTCTCCTCAAAACCCTAGCCGCCTCTCTCTCAATGTCTATGCTCAAAGCTCCGCCAAAAAGTCCCTTTAGAATCGGCCAAAAAGTGTATTTATAGAATCACATCGCGTCATCACGCGTGCCCCGCACGCCCATGTGGATTTTTTCCACGCCCGCGTGGGTGCGCAGGAACTTTCACGCGCGCGCGGAATCTCCAGGGGCGCGTGAGCGATGAATTCTACTACAGTATTTTTGCTGCAGTACTTTTGCTACAATGATTTCCACAAACGCGATGATAAACATTCTCCTCTTAAGGCCATACGATCGGGCACACGATCATATGGTAGGTTATACTGCTTTTTCCTTCATCAATCGTCTTGAAAGGTCTTGAAATCTTTACAAAGAGGAGGAATGTGGAGACATGGTGCCTTTTGTGCCCTTCCATTAATAACTTGGCTTGCAAAAACTATGGAAGTTGGCACACATCTCCTCATACACGAACTCCTCTTGTGTCTTCCAACTTGATTTGTACAAGAACTCCCAATATTATGCCATGATAGCCTATCTTCGCTCACTTTTGAATTCCCAATGCCTTCACAACCTATATGCATAAAAGAACACCCAATACACGAAATGCGACATAAATCGTATAAAATATGATGCTCAATGTATGTAAAACATGCATAAAAACATGTTCACTCAAGCACTTATCAAACTTAGCTGCTGGTTTGTACTTAGCCATTGCACGAATCTATTTACAACCTTACAGCCCAACAGCTAAACATACTTAAAATAAATTAATAAACAGGTGAAACCGTCATTTCAAACAATACACTATCTACCAAAAAGCTCATAGCCTAATGATACCGGCCTCTTTGTGAAAAACTATAGTAAAATATTTAAAAAAATTTGAGTTCGGATCTCATTGGACGCAATGATAATAAGCTGGTAACGAATCCTTAATTATAGGTGCTAGCTTAATACCAAAATCTTATATTCCAACATGAGAGTAGGATCAATTTTCTGTCAGTGCACACGACCATGATATATATATCAGTTGTAGTTTTAATAAAAAAAAAAAAATATAGACATGTGACCAATATTTTATTGTAAAAAAGTCTAGTTGACCAACCAAGTTTGTAATTATTTTTTAGAATTAAACACATAATTAATTATAAATTAATTATTTTTAAAAATAGCTTAAAAATTATTCTTGCATAATCGATGCGCATATATCAACCATACATATAAACAAGCAATCAATTTTCTGTTGTTTAGAATGCTCAACGAGTTCCCAAAAGCCGTTTCTCATTTTTTATGATAGGGTGGTGGTGGTGGTGCCAATTTTTTAAAGTTCCAGACTTTCATCCATCCAATGAAAAAGTTTTTATATGCACCCTTGTCGAAGTGCAGAATTACATGCACCCTCATATAAATTATATTTGCATAAATATCCTTGCAAAATATCAATATTTGAACAAAAGCTCTTTTACTGTCTTGACGTCTTTATTACTCCATACATCAGTTAAATACATAAAATATTGGGTTATATACATGCATTTTTCTAGGGGTATAAAAGTATTTTTCGTAAGACATATACACACACCACCGCAGCCAAATAATATTGGTTGGTGAGTCCTCTTTTATTTATTATTATTATTATTTATTTAAATAAAAACTCCGTCCTCTTATTTTTTCATCTGGATTGCCGATGAGTACCCTACGATTATAAATGAGAGGCCCGATTCGAACCTCTCAACTTCGATTTATATTTAGGGTTCTCAGGGAGTTCGTGAGAGTCCATGCTCTCTCGGGGTTGCGTGCGGGGGATTATACGGGAGTATTCTCAGCATGGCCATTTGCCCTACCGAAAATACAGAACTCATCTTTCTAATTTGTCGCTTGTTGACTTTGTCAAAAAAAATAATAATTAATTAATTAATAAAAAAATCAGTCCCCTTATTTTCCAACTGATTTTTCTTTTCCAACTTAACAAAAATATTCACCTTTTTTTATGTGCATGTTTGAGAGATGGAAGTAGGAACAACAAAACCATCATATTGAAAATGAGTTCATACATAAATATATATATTTATATATAAGGACAGGACAAGCAAGGTTGTAATGAATGGTCCCCAAAGAAACACAAGTTGATGGATTCCTTGAATAACTTTGAACCTCACCTTGTTGAATGTTTTATGTCATCATTATTATTCTTTTTATTCTCCTTTTTTTCACCATGAGACAATCACTGAATCACCACCTCATTTCGCTTCCCTTGCTTTCTCTTTTCCTTTTCTAAGTTCCATGCTTTTTTTTTTAATATATAACCATAAAAAAATTTATATTTGTGCATGTGATCGAAGAATTAATATTTTGAGAATATTTATATTTTCTATAATCCATATTATTTATGAACAAACAAGGTTAGTGGCTTCTATAGACCTGAAATTAATATCTCAATATATCTATGTCTTTTATCTATATGCGTTGAGGTATAAACCTGTATTCTCAACTTAGACATGAACGCCCTATGTAAGGGACATGGCACCACAAGACAAATATGCTATTTTTTGGTTTTTTTAATAATATTTTTTATTGAAAAAGACATATTTATCCTCCGATTATTCTCACGATATAAACAAATGAACAAATTCACTAGTTTCAATATATATACATTTATGAAATATGAACAAGCTACATCAAGAAAGTGCACATATCATAGAATTAATTTCTTAACGCACCAATGGTCATTCTGCCCGAATTAAAGATATAATATATTTCAAAGTGGTAAGACATAATTTTACACCATATACAAGAGACTCAGTGTCAATAAACTAAGTAATTACTGGTTGCAAAGCAAAATTTTGTTGCTTTAGAGTAAATAAAAATAAAATAATAATAATAATTATTATAATTTTACATAAACAAAGAATTTATCGTGTAGTAACATTTAAATATATATATTTTTTTTAATATGGACAAACAATATGAAGGATTTCTCAACTTTTAAATAAAATAAAATACAAATTCTCCTACCCAGAAATGTTTAATAAAATTATTATTATTATTATAAAATAGCAAGATTAAAAATTTTTATTTGTTAAAATGAAATCAAACCTATAAAAGGAGTTTTCAACACAAATGTTCACATATGGTGGTGTTTGATCATCTAAAAATCAATTCATTGCATAAGCCTTTTTTTTCCCCTTTTTCACTCCGTGCAGGGAGTGCTTAAGGGTAACGTTTGTTGGTTTGTTCTTTTCTTATTTATTTATTTATTAAAAAAAACTCTCTCAATACATCATAGTTGGACATATTTGATATAAAAAACTCTATTCTTTACCCTGTAATATTGCATGGAAACCATTGAATATAGCACAAGAACTAGAATACAGCAATTTAAATATATTTCTAATCTGACTTTATTATTCAATGTTCTGATGTGATATATATATATATATATATATCAATATATGGTTGGTGCAAGTAAAATTTATTTGTATTGGTGAGTATTAAAAAGTTTTTGTTTTTTTGGTTAGGAATACTGAAATCTGGCTCAAGGTTTTATGGAAAAGAGTTATAAGAAATGGAGTCTATCAAAGTTTTGGTCCTTTATTTATTTTGTCTTATAAAATAAAAAAATATTTATTTTGACTTTTGCGAACCTCTACCAATAAAAATAATATATTATCAACTTTATATCTCATTCAGGACAACCCTATGAGTTTTAATAATAATAAAATTAAATTTTGATTCATTTTGATATTCATAATGAACTTATAAGACAAACTATAAGTTGATATAAACTATTTTTCACTTATCTATAAAATTTTAAACATATATTAAGAAAATCATCGTTAAGGAGGAGAAACAAATTTTATTTATATAAGGAAAACAATCAAAGAACTAATAATACTTCTTAAAATATTATGTTGACAATAATAGTATGAAATATTTACCTTTTAACATACTTACATTATGAATCTATGATGTAATAATATTTTAATATTTATATTCCCTTTTTCAGTGATATAAAAAATTTTATCAAGATAAAAAAAATTTAACACTATCTTCCATATAAATCTTTGTAGAATCCTTAATTGGTAAGTTAAATAAACACAAAATAAACAAAAATTTATAATTCATAAAAATATTTATTTATTTATATTAAATTTTTTTCTTTGACAAGGAAACACCGATGGACTATATTGGGTTATAATATACAGTTGTAAAAAAATAGGTTTATATATAATTTTTAAAAAAATAAAATTAAGTACAAATTTATCTGTGTTGTCTTAAAATTCAAAGCTCACTAATAACATATTAATTTTGGACCGTCTCAATCTTTTTATAGTGGTGGTTCCCAAACTAATAATTGATATCTTCTTTTAAAAATACTTGCAAAAATTAGAATTATTAGTATAGAAAATTATTTATTGTTAGGGAGATGCATTATATCCATATAATGATTAATATCTATTTATAGTTAGATATATGTCAAAAAGTTGAAATGATAAAGCGCATAGAAGCTCGTTAATTGCAGCCTTGGTAATCATGATTAAGAAAAGACCACTATATACATTTAAATATATATATAAAGGGAAAATACATCATAAAAAAGTATATAGATAATTTTAAAATTTCAAAAGGTTGTAAATGCAAAAAAGAAAAAAAAACTATAAAAAATAAATAATTAAAAAGCATATCCACTCTCTAAGAAGCTCTTTTAAAACAAAAACATATGGCATCACAACTCACGAGCCATAACCCAATTACTGACCCACCCAAACCAAACAAACTTTAATTTTAATTTTAATTTATTATTTTCAAATTTAAAACTCTTACCATTTATCTCCACAAAACCCAAGAAAATATCAAAATTAAAAAAACACACTTTAATTAAAAAAATAAAATAAAAAAATAGGGGTGTGGTGCACCATAGGGCTACGAGTTAGGCGTCCTACGCCGACTGGTCAGCAGGTCGTATGTCACCTCGGTAGCAGAGAATAGCACTAAACCCCCCCTGTTTTTCATTAATACTAAAAACATATTTTACAATTTAATCCTTATAAAATATATAATTAAACTAACCATAAATAAAAAATATATATGAAAATAAATTTGGATATTTATGGGAGTATTTATGGAAAGTATTGTTAATAGTATTTTATTACAAGGCATTGAGTGTTTTTACTTTAATAACATGTCTTTATTAGCAAAGCTCCATTTATCAATATCATGTCAAATAGAATTGGCCTCCAAAACTCCCCCAAATTCCTCCCATTTTCCCATCCCCAACCCCTCTTTCTCTTTGTTACCAGCCTCCTCCTTCTCCCTTTCTCCCGTTCATCTCTCCATTGGTAGTGTTTGATGCAATCGATCTCCAAAGGTTTGATCTTTTTGGCTTTTTGTTGTTTGGGCTGTGGAGTGGGGTGCTGGAGAGAAGAAGAGGTTTTTTTTAAGAGTTTCTTGGGGAGATGAGAAAGAGGGGAACCTGTTGATCTTTTGGATTGCTGAATCTTCTCGTGTTTCTGGTGTTTTTCAGGTGCGCTGGCTGAATCTGATCGTCTGTGGATTTTATGTGTATTTTTTTTCTTTTTTTGTGAAAATTGCTGTTTTGCCGTTGCTTCCTTGGAGGATTCATTTTTTTTTTTTCCAAAAATATTTTTTTGATTGGTGTGCTTGTATAAAGTTCCCCGTCTTGCTATGTTTTGTTTTGTTTTCTTTACAAATTTTGTCTGAGTTTTGGTTAAAATTTTTTTGCTGGGGCTTATGACAGATCAGTTTTGCCGGCCTTTTGTTGTATAAAGCAACACAAACCACAGGAAATTAGGATCTGTTTATCAAAGTTGTTAGATTTTTATTCTTGCATCATATGAAATTCCATCTAGTTTGTAAGTTAGGAAACAATCGTTAGTGTTTTTTCTAAGAAAACTCAACCATTTTATAGTGCATGGTGCATTCTGAAGGGTAGAGTGACTCCCTTAGACAGTTCAAATACGCAATGGGATTGTTTTTACTGAAGATTGAGAGATTGATTTGAGGTTTAGGAACAGCTTTTGTTTGGTGAAGTCACTGTCTGAGGTGATGGCATTGAAAGTTTATTAGCTGAATCATAAAGGTTGAAAAGTCGCATTGCTGAGCATTCTTAAGGAAAACTTAGTGGTTGTTTCACATGGTTTTAATCATGTGAATTAATACGTCTTGTAAATTAGTCATATGTTTGAAATGCCATCAATTCCTGGTTTTGAGGGGAATACTTTCATCTGTAGGCAGTCTTTTCTAATCTTTGTTTTAATCAGCCTATGTATGATTAGTTTTTAATGAATGGGGCCACCTAGTTTACCAGAAAAAAAGAAAAAAAATTAAAATAAAACAGGGAATGATGAGGAGTCTTTATGCCTAGTATGATTCAACAATTAAATTCCATTCAATTGTAATGTTTATATCTTTCTCATGACTTTTTTACAATTTTTTTATTCTGAATGTTGTCACTAATGGATTTGTCAACCCCATGCAGTGTGTCATAATGGATTTATCTTTGAATTGTTTGTTCATTGCCAACTGACCAGTGATTTCTTTAGCTTTGTTCTTCAGGTTGTTGATGTTCAGGCACCTTGTATAGCCATTGTATGTATAAAACTTTCTATCTAACTTATTTTAGGTTCTTTACTGCTTTATCTGTAGGACAATACCAGAAGCAATCGTAGTTGCCTTAATGCAAGGACAAAGGGCTTCTGTTGAATCCTTCCTGGAAGCAATTGAATTTGACCATGGGGCTAGCTCAAGTAATACTGCCATGGATCAGCAAAGTTACTGGAATAATATGCCTAATCCAGTAGAGGCGCCAAACATGCCAGAGTATATCTTGCCTCCAAGTGTTGCAAATTCATCGTCTAGAAATTTGGCTTCTCAAGGTCCTACCAACCTGAGCATTTGGCACTCTGGAGAGCCTAGTTCTAGTGGACACTCACTTAACCATGGCAGTCATGATGGAGCAAAGGCGGAACATGTATGGCCATCTTCTCTGACCATTAATGCTGTAGGGGGGCCAAGGGTAGACACAAGACAATTTGAAGCTGCAAGCACACTATCCTTGGAGAGGGTGAATATAACCCTTAACAACAACCATATGGTTGAAGCACAATTATTTCCAGAGAATTTGAATCATAGAAATCCCCCTCAGAGTCTGGCCCAAAATGCTGGATGTGTTCATATTTTTGGTCCTGCTCCAGAATCAGAGGCGCACACTTATCCGGATAATCGAAGTATGTCCCCATTAGCTCCTTTCCCATCTTCAAGTGGTTCATCAAATCCCTGTGGAAGTTCTTCGGGTTGTGCTGGATTTGCATTAGAAGAAGGTGATGGTAGATCAGGTGTGTCATTGGATGGTCGGCGGTTGTCCTGTAAGAGGAAAAACATTGAAGGAATTCCTGGCCAGTCTTCTGCAAGTGGCAATGCAAGTTGTTTTCCCCAGAATGAGAACAGTTCTGTGCATCATGTTTCTTCTTCTTCTCATAGTGGAGCTATTAGCATAAGTAATATATCTAGCTCATCTGTTGACATAGCTAATATTAATTCATCTGAAGAACAGTTAACTGAAAGATTTGGTACTCTTACAAGAGGTACTGCTTCCGAAAGCTATCCTACCTTAACTGTGGCAGGAAATGCTGAGAGCTCACAAAGAAATTTTCGACTGAGAATAAACCCCACACGTCAGCCTGATACCTCACCACCTAATATATGGGCTCCTAATAATACCTCTAGGATTTCTAATGTTTGGTCCTACCATCAGTCGTCATCCCAACCCCCTCCATTTAATCATTCACTAGATTCCAGGCCAGTGTTTGGTGGTTCAAGCTCACAAATTCAGCATCGGGCTCCAGCATTTCCTCCGTTACCACCAAATCCACCTGCTGCCCCATGGAGTGGAACATCCAGTTTGAGAGCAGGCAACTTTCCCAAGTTCAGGGAATTCAAGTGAGAGACCAATTGTTTCTAGGGGGGAAATGAACTCTAGAATCTTGTCAATCATGAACAATATATCAGAGCACACTCTATTTGTTCCTCCAAGTGATAATATGAGGCATATGCCTCAAGACCCAACACACTGGAGTTTAGCAAATACAAGTTCAAGCATGCCTGGAAATGCTGTGCCTACTGCTAGGGGTGGTTCTGATTCCGAGGCTCTTACACCAACTGCGCCAACTTGGGTTCCCAACCGTAACTCCCCTGCTCAACAGCGCTTATCAGAGGTAGCGCGTAGGTCCTTGTTCTCAACTGGTGGTTCTGAGCCTGGAATTATTATCAGTAATGCTTCTGGGCAATCTTCTGGTCATTCAGTCGCCTCACAAGAAGTTAGTCATCATTCTGGGGCTGGTTTTCGTGCTAATCGGCTATCATTGTTGCGGTCAGCAATTCAAATGGATAGACAAAATGATGGTGTTCTGGGTGTTCCCATTGTCAATGCAAAGTCTGGCAGCAATGAGAGAAGGGAGAAACAGAATGATGTCAGAGGTATGCTTTGAAGATGTCTTACTTCAAAATTGTTTTTCCCCCTTCCATCAACGCTATAAATGTTTTCATAATAATATTTCTATTCCACTTTCACGATAGTAGGTCAATACGAACTGCTCAAACAGTCACACTGTGTTGGGTTCTTTAATCAAAGATAACATTTAAGCAAATATTAGCAAAAGCTAGAAGCTGAAGAACATCTATATTGTTGCATATAATCTTTATGTTTATCTGAGGATAGAGATTTATTGTCATGCACACCTTGATGAGATTATGTTAGTGGCTACAAAGTAGATTAATCAGCTGATGATCATAACTTGACTGAAAGTGACCTTTGCAGCCAATAAACATGTTGTATCTAATATGGGTACTGATTTTACCAGGTTCATACATCAGTTGAACATGTTAAGATTCATATATTATCATAATGAGGAATTACTGATTCTACTAGTTCATATGTCATTTGTACTAGATTCATATATTAATATAATCAGGAGTTTGAAGGACTAGCAATGCGGGCTATGAAATTGTCCTACATTTTCTTTACTGTACCTACAGTTAGTGACATAGCCATAGTTAATGCTTTTTCTTCAAGACTTGTATTGGCTTTTGTTTCTTTTCATGCTTATAGGGTGCTATATGGTAATGTTTTCTCTGCAGATTCGTAATGCGTTAGATCTCATGCGCAGAGGGGAGAATTTGCGATTTGATGTAAGCTTTTCTACTGCTTGAATTTTCTCTGTTAAGTTCCTTTTTTTCCTATGTTGGTCAATGAATTGGCACATAGATTTGAGCTTTTATAAATGAAGCCTAAATTCTTGGATGACTTATCAAAATCTAGTAGCATAAAGCATACATAATCAAACAGATGCAACATAGCATACTAATGATGATAACTACCTTATGTAATGTGTCTTTAGGATAATTACCTAATATTTTTTTTTCATTTTATTTTATTTATTACATTTATGTTTTGAGTTAGTGACGTTTCCATGGATAGACTAGTAAGTACATATATTTATAGCTCATTATGTCTTAAATGGTTTAACAGTTTGATTTGGGACAAGTTTTTATTGGCGAACTGACCCAGCTATTAAATCATTTTAACATAGAATCACAAAACGGGCCTGGACTGATCTAATATGCAAACAATACCAACCTGAGGCAAATGCTTAATCAGTTTCAGTATAACGGTTTACACTATTTAATATACCTCCTTCATCAAGTTTTTAAGGCTGTGATCGACTTGTTCTCAGTCCTAACGAGATTTTAGAAATTTTAATCTTATTGCTGAGGGGGTCCTGTAGTCCTATTTCTAGCATGTTGCTTGTTATTTTTAGGGAAATATTTTTGTCAAATCCTTTATGGGGAACTAGGATATGTAGCATGATGTGTAGCTATGTGACACAGGCAATACCTTTCTGTTTGTTTCGTAAAAAACCTTCAGCTTTGATATTCTGATTTTCTAGACATCTGATAGTCTGTTTAAATGATGTCTTAGTTATTTTTTCTTTGCATGCATTTGATTTCCACAAACAATAGGTCACAGAGCTGTGGATCTTTTTGATTTGTTACCTCAGTTTATTAGTAGAAACTATAGGCCTATAAAGAATGAGACTCTTGCATTAAGGGGCGTTCATTTCGGGGAAAGTGGGGAAGTGAGGGGAAGTGATCGACTCTCCCACGTGTTCATTTGTGGAGTGGGAAGTGGCACTTCCCGCGATGGATTTTGAACTAAACCCACTTCAGTATTTTTTTCACTGAAGTGGTGGGGGGGGAGGTGAGTCAATTTATAAAAATTAAAAATTGACTTCTTTTCACTTCTAAAGTCTTTTTTGAACTTATAGAACTTCATCCAACACCTAAATCCTTCGGTTCTATTCTCACTTTCTGACAAATGAACACAGAAGTCCTGGAAGTGATATCACTTACCCCACTTCAGTGAAGTGTCACTTCCTTCACTACCTGACTTCCCCTCACTTACAGTGAAATGAACGTCCTAAGACTGGACCCTCAACTGTCACATATCACGGGCTTTCATTTTTTTTTTTCTTGCTTTTCTTTATTTATTTGGCTTTTATTATGTCACTTTAATTATTAAAATAAAAAACTGATTGGAATCAGAACTCTGACTGAAACGATTGATGTAGTTTGATTTTGACATGAATGAAAATCAGAATACAAAAACATTGATATGCCATTTATGAAGTAAGGCCAGTGTGCACACTCCATATCAAGGTTGTTTTATTTTGCAGCATAAACCTAGCATATTGGATTGGCCTCACTTCCCTTTAGATAATATAGGTACATAAGGTATAGAATTTTAACCTTTAGGATCTCAACCGTGTTAGATCGTTGAATTGGTAATTATACGATAGGACTTCTTGATCTCCATCTGTTTTGACTTGAATTGGTGGCAAACTTGCTAGGATGTTTTTCTTCTAGACCATCCAGCATTCTTTGGTGGAGCCGACCTGCATGACAGGCATAGAGACATGCGACTTGATGTGGATAATATGTCGTATGAGGTAAGTGAATTTAGCTGCCTAGCACACGTGAATATGTGTTTTACCTCGTTTTTAGAATGAACATATTGCATTCTTCAGGAGTTATTGGCATTGGAAGAACGGATAGGAAATGTAAGCACTGGACTTGGCGAAGAGAAGATCATGAAGCACCTGAAGACAAGACTCTATTTGCCGGTCACCCTTGAATCGCCTAGTGAAGTAGAACCATGCTGTATTTGTCAGGTAAAAAATCATATGCTCTGTCATCTACATTATGCCTTACCGATCGCTCTAATACAGTTTACATTTGGCAGGAGGAGTACGTTGACGGGGAAGATCTTGGGACTCTGGATTGTGGACATGATTTCCACACTGGTTGCATCAAGCAATGGCTTATGTGCAAGAACTTGTGTCCTATTTGCAAAACAAACGGTCTAGTTACATGAAGAGAAGGTGATATTCGGCTTCTCACTCATCTCAAATCTGATGAGGGTGGCCATTCAAGGGCAACTTCTTTGCACTTATTAGTTTATTTATTAAATCAATGACTCAAGAATAATATTTTCTTGACCTATTGCTATTTTTTTCCCCATTTCAAGTTACTAGCATTCAATGTTCAATGATTTTGTTTGATATCCTGCCAATTTGAAATAGAGGCCATGCAGGTATACAAATGAGTTGAAAGAAAAAAATGTATATATCCATGGCGTCATCTTTGCACAAAACAACTTGGATTCTTAGCTTCATTAGAGTTTTTCGGATTCGAGCTATACATAGTTGAAAATTATTGTCAATCAGGAATTTTTCGGCCAGTTCTGCAAGTATTTGCTTACAAAGCTTAAGATGAGCTGGCTGAATAATGAGTTTGGATGTTTAGATTGCAATAGCTACCGAATGTGAAGTTCAATTGTTATTAGGTTGAAAGAATGTGAAACAACCAATGACCAGGTTTTTTATGTAGGGTATTTAGTGTCATGTTGCAAAGGTGGATTTAAATTTTAATTTGTGCAGGATGAGAATATAGATGTGTTGAGATAGTAACTCTAAGTTTGCTTTACGTCACTGATAAATATGGTATTAGCTGTAGGCGAGAGTTGATACATACTACATTAGTTAGCTGTCAGATGTAAAATTAAAATCTAAGTTTTATACCTAAAATTATGAATATCTGCTGGGAACTCTAGTTGCTCACTTGCTTGTATGTCATTAATTTGGAGAAAATCAGTTAAATAATTTCTAATCATGGTTCTTATGATCTGAATTAATTGTATAAGAAGATAAATAAAGTAGCTCTAGATATTCTCTTTCTCAAAGATACTGAATTATCCATGCATTCAAGTCACAATGGGACGTATCTAAAATTGGATTTTATTAGATCTTTTGGACACAGTACATTTTAAGTTTCACGGAATGATGTAGAGATTTGAGAAGACAGATAAGATTTATTAATCAAATAAAAATAAAAAAAATTATTATAACTGAAAAAGAAAATTCATGGTTTAGAATAGTTTATATAGATATATACATATATTTCTTTTATATACGACAAAAAAATCTCTTGTAAGTCATATATAAATACTCGAATACAACTAAAACATAAAATCCAACCCGAGAAGAGTTGTCTCCACCCTTTTGGAATGGTGCACATTCCTTTGTCTATCATATAAACAAACATCCCAAATTCACGTCCAACCGGAAAGAGGGTGCATTTCAATTGATGTTATTAGTTAAAAGTTAAAACTTTGTATTTTTGCATTCGTTAGTGTCTTAAATTCTAATTCTAATTTTATTTTATTTATGATTTCAAATTTATATCAATTTGCAACCGCTGAGCTCGCGTATGTAAAATCATAATTTTTTTTTTTAAATGTTAACAAGCCTCCGAAAAAACTTTTAACTTATGAGTCGAGAAAAAAATGAAATATCATATATTCTATTATTATAGAGGTGGTGTTATGATTTTTTTTAAAATAAAATTATTATTTTTTAAATAATGATAATTTTATACTTATTATATACTAGATGATTAGTATATATCTGCCTAATCACTAACAAAACATGAAAATAAATAAATAAAAATTTAAATAATAATAAATATAAATATAAATATACGGATTTTATTTGCAAAATGACACATTCAGAGAACATTCACAAAACTATTTATACGCACATAATATAACGTGGAAAGAGTCAAGAAAGTCACAGATAGAGTTAAGATTAAAAATTGTATAGAGAGAAATGGTGCTATGTAATTAGATATTGATCTAAACAGCCATATTATTAAATATTGATTCAATGTCTTTTTTTAGGTGCAGTTTAAACTGTGCAATAAGTGTAATTAGTGTAGTACCTAATAAACTTGTGATATATTTAACAAAAATATATTAAAATATAATAACTTTTTCATAATACTTTTATTTTTTTTAATTAAACTACAAATATTAAATTTTCAATATTGAACTACATAAACTTTACCTATTTCACTTATCTTAAGTTTTCTCCATGTCTATAAATCTACGGATGTTCGTAGATGAAGTGGGCAGACACGTATACAAAATGTCTACCTATTTGTATTTTGTATTTTTTTCTAATAAAATAGCTTTAAGAGCTCTTTAAAAAAAAAAAAAATGCCTTAATAACATATATAGAGTATGATTATAAGTATCATGATGGCCATTCAAACACCGAAACAAACGAGCAGAGAGCAATCAATGCATGGCTCCAAACGAAAAAAATAGATATAAAAAGAAGAGAGAGAGAGAGAGAGAGATGGGTTGCAGACCTTCTCAAACTCAGCGGAGAAAACGTGGAGAGACGCAGCGCAGCAACACCCAATTTTAATTAAATTCAATTCAATGAATTCATCTTCGAAGATGATTCCAATGCCGTCTCTGGACGGCAGCCTCTTGGCCCTTTCCTTCTCAATCCCCTCCATGCTGATGCATTCCCTCAACCACCACCACCACCACCCTGCTCCTCCTCGTTGCCATCGCCATGGGCTGCGTCCTTGCGAAGCCCTCCATGAGTTCCCCCCAGCGAGGAATCGAGAAGATGAAGGTAGACAATGGGTATGTTGGTGGAGGTGGGAGGAGGGCTTTGCCATCACGGCCGCATGGAGGAGAGGAGAGGGAAGGGAATGGACCCTCGCATAGGATCTATCCGCCGCCGCAACCAACGCCCATGCCCATGCCCATGCCCGATGCCGATGCCAGTTAGGCAGGTTGCGGGTGGAGATGTTGATGATTTGGTTGATGGATGGCCGCGCTGGTTGGTCAATAATGTCCCTAAGGATGTTCTTGCTGGATTTGTTCCCAAGAGTGCTGATTCCTATGATAAGCTCGCTAAGGTCTTCTTTTTCTCTTTGGATTTTACAATTGTTTGATTTGTTTTGCAAAATTTTCTTCTTCTTCTTCTTCTTCTTCTTCTGTGATCTTAAAAATGTGATTTTGAGCTCCTTTTTTTGTTATCAATTGGATTTTAAAAGTAATATATATATCATCATGATAAGCTCATGACAATGGTTTATAAGATTTTAGGAACACTGAGATTGAACATGGGATTGATGGTTGATGCTGAAGTATATATTAACTTTATGCTCTGTTTATTATGAAAATTCATCATTAGTGCTTGTTTAGAAGCCTTTTCTTCTGTTCATTTGGTTATTTGCTTGACTACAGGATATGCATAAAATGCAAGTGTTGTATGAACTTCTTGAGATATTTGTTTGTGGCAACTGTCTTGTGTATTTAATTTACCTTCTATCCAGAGGCACTGAATTGGCGTGTAAATTTCTTTAGTTTGTACAGAATCATTTTAGGTTTATTTATGCAAAGGGATCTTGAAGTTGGCATTTGATCTGTAATTGTTGTTTTGGATATGATGGTTGCAATTAAATACAAATTTGGTAGGTATATATGTATGAGTTTCATTAGGGGGTAGCCTATTGAGCTAATTTAAAATGTGAGCATCCTCTTGCTTTTGTAGGTTGGCCAAGGTACATATAGCAATGTGTATAAAGCACGGGATCGTGACACTGGAAAGATAGTTGCCTTGAAGAAGGTTCGCTTTGATACATCAGAATCTGAGAGTGTAAGATTTATGGCAAGAGAAATCATGATACTGCAGAAACTAGATCACCCCAATGTCATAAAGCTTGAAGGGCTTGCCACTTCAAGAATGCAGTATAGCCTTTACTTGGTCTTTGATTTCATGCAGACAGACTTGGCTAGAGTCATCTCTCGTCCTGATGGAAGGCTCACTGAACCACAGGTTGTTAATGAGACGTGACTTAAAAGCTTTCATACATTATCTAAATCTAATGGAAAATACATGCTAATCATTGTTCATTTTTTCCTTTGTCAAATTTATACATAGGTTACTAATTGTGTATGTTTATTTTTCTGAGAAAAACATATTGATGGCAACCTTATGTCATGGCCTGCGTTTTTGAATTTACATGTTTACATGTTTTTTTTACAATACTTAGTTAATGATGTTATTGCAGATTAAGTGTTACATGATGCAGCTGTTGTCAGGCCTGCAACATTGCCATGAGAATGGTATCTTACATCGAGACATTAAAGGATCAAACTTGCTGATTGACAAACAGGGAATGCTGAAAATTGCTGATTTTGGCCTTGCAAATTATTTTAATCCCAACAAAAAGCGTCCTCTTACAAGCAGAGTGGTGACACTCTGGTATAGAGCACCAGAACTGCTCTTGGGTACCACAGATTATGGCGTTGGTATTGACCTCTGGAGTGCAGGTTGCCTTCTTGCTGAAATGTTTGCAGGGCGGCCAATCATGCCTGGAAGGACTGAAGTAGGTCACTCTTTTGTATACTTGTATTCACCTTTAACCCATTTAGAACTTTGACGCATTTTAGATAGTTTATTGCATTTGCTGGATTCGGTAAATTGATTCAAATTTATGGTTTATTATTTGAAGAGAGATCAATCTTAAACTTCTGTTCTGAGTTCAGGTTGAGCAGCTTCATAGGATATTTAAGCTGTGTGGATCCCCGTCAGAGGATTACTGGAGAAAACTGAAACTCTCTTCAAGTTTTAGACCTGTGCAACCTTATAAATCAAGTATTTCAGAGGCTTTCAAAGATTTCCCCTCATCTTCTTTGGGTTTGTTGACAATGCTTCTTGCATTGGATCCCTCATATCGTGGTAGTGCAGCTTCTGCTCTCCAGAATGAAGTAAGCAGCCATTGCTCACAAGGCCTTTCTGTGCCCCTCTTTAGGATAAATGATATAACTAAATGTTTCCCCTGTAAACCTGTTATGTTCACTATGATTTATGTTCAATGTGAAAGTGAATACAATATGGTCTTCAGTGGAGTTGTTTTAATGTTGCAATCCTAGTGTTTTTATCTGGTAAACTAAGAATTTTTGTTTTTGCTTTGTAGTTCTTTAGCATGAGTCCTTTGGCTTGTGACCTTTCTGGTCTGCCTGAAATTTACAAAGAGGAAAATGATGAACCAGGTCAACTACATGAAAGAAGAAGGTAAGTTTCATTGGTAACATTCACATGTTTTTTATTCATGTCCAAAGAAACTCTTACCAGTCATATTTTTTGCAATAACAATTTCAATTTCTCTTCATGCCACACCTTTCCTTAAAGCTTTCGATTATGGATGGACAGAGTGTTTGAATAATTTGTTACCAAATAAAGTAATCTGTACTCTATTGTATTATGATACTGCATATGTTTTTCTTCCTGGACAAAGCACACTTGTTTATGAAAAATAAATTTGTAAACTTTTAGGCATTTGAATTTCACATTCTTTCATAAGTAAAACATGATCTTATGTATATCTTCTTCAAATAAATCTTAATTATATTGGAACAGGCGCAAGGGTGGCAAATTAAACCGACGGTCTCGTACATCAAAAGAAGGAAAAAGAAAAACAGAGACCACTATGGTCCAACCAAAAGGAGATTCCAGATCTTCCAAGGAGGTATGTTTGTTTAATCATAAAATTAACCTGATGTTTTTTTATCCAAGTAAGGATGATATATATATACCCAGGAAAACAAATTTATTTTGTTATTGAAATGATTTTTTTTATGAAAATGAAAGTTCAATGTGATCATGAAAGGAAACCAAAATTTCTCACTTCTTGAGTTCTTTCTTAATCTGATCATAGGAAAAGGTTGCAGATCCTGGTAGATCTAGTGATGATTTTGGCAGTACCACAGGAAGCACTTCATCTGGTGTAAAACCAAGGAACCATTCTGTGAGCCCACCTGAAACTGAATCAATGGTAATATCATCTCTCCGTGAAAGACAACGCAGAACAGAGGGTCATCCTTTGGCCACTAAGAACATTAAGAATTTACCTCCAGTAACAATCACTGAAATAACTGATCTGGATGATGATAAAAGCATTGAGAAGATTCGTCATTATGGTCTTGATAAGAGGTCTGCCTCAATGTCAATTTATCGTAGAGTAGATGATATACATATACCAAAACCTTCCGTTTTTGTTGATTAAAACCAAGGACAGGGTTCATTTGTGTTGCCTTTCATATATGTATTTCAAGGGCTGTCTCCACACACACACACATATATATATATATATAGATATAGATATAATTTTTAAAGTTTCCAAGAATAATGGCATTGAATATGATGCATTCAATATTGTAAATTTGTTTGTTTCGCAATTAGCGAAATGCTCTCAGATGGTCCTGATGGAATTCTGCCGCTGAAATATACCTATCTGGCTAACAATTTCATTTTAAATTTTATTTGACAGTATTTTTACTATAAATAGCCATTGGCATCTGAACCATGGATTGGACTGTGTTCTTTTACCATAAACATCCATTGGTATTAATATTGTTCACATTTTGTTGCAAATTTATCATTTCGTAGCATGATTAACTCTGTTGATCTTTGGCTTACTATAAATTTCCAGTAAAACATGACGGAATAACGCAAGGCACACCATCAGCAGATGACGTGCAGCATAATAGATTGTTGTCAAATGCCTCTCAAAATGCTAGTTATTTCTGATTTTATTTCACACTAAATGTAGTGTATATGCATTTTTAATCAATGAATCACTGAATTCATTTTGGGCTTTAAAAAATTTTGATCAGAAGATATGTATATAGACAAAAACAATACCAATTACATGTTTCATAGTTTAGAGACCATTTCTAAAATTTTATTCTTGATTAAAAAAACCAAAGTAAATAGTAAATATGTTCTATATTTATATAAAAGGTAACTGCAATCAACCAGCAGGTTTATTAAGAATTTTAGATGGTAAAGGGATATTAGCCATTTTATACCATGTAACTTGAATATAAATTATCTATAACAGCAAATAGAAGACACTGTTGAACATGGATGTATCAGGAGCACATATTTGTTGCATATCATTTGCATGCACATGACATGGATATAAATGGTCAGCTCCTGAAGAAATCTGCACCATTCTCAACATCATCAGTCACCACGCTTCCGTTTTGTGCCATTAATATTCTGTACACCCGTTTGGAGCACATCTCACCTAACCTCCTATCTTCATTGCCCAAAAACCCCTCGGTTGTCAAATCTTTTAACAGGAATTCTTTCTCATGAACCTGCAAGGAAAGAAATAAATTCATTTTATACGAAGTTTTTCATTCTATCATCATTTCATAAATGTATGGAGATTACCGATCTATTAGGATCCATGTATATATTCAAGAGAGATCTCATAGTCGGATATTTCTTCCAAATGGCAATGGCAAGTCTTGGCTGCACTTTTGGAATAGCTACTAATGCTTTCAACCTGTGAGGCAAAAGTGATCAGAGTTGTCCGGCAATCCAAAAATAGTCGATTCATGGAGAAAACAAAACTCCGAGATCCATAGACAATGAAGTGACTCCAAATATTCAAGTTTCAACCATGACACGTATAATGTAGAAAGCAGTCAAGGAAACAGATGATGTAAATAATACATGTGTTTGTGGGTGTGTGCATGCATATATATATATATATATATATATATATATGTTTTCAACTTTAATGCGGATAATCATGAATAATTTCTGTTCTTTTGCAACTTTTCAAACAAATTTGGGGAATGGGTAAAAAAGCTAAAGTCTATCAAATTCTTTGGGATTAGTTAGAGTGCAATTGAGGCTTGAGCATAAAAGGAGATTTAGTTCAGAGTATGATCTTGAATTTCCAACAATAACCTATGTAATGGGCCTAACCAGATTACAAGCGGATAAAGAAGGGAACATGGTAAATTGAAACTTTGATATAAGTGACTCCCCAGATTTGTTAGAACGTATAATATACAACGTTGTATTACTAAAGCAAAAGATGGATCAGAATTAAGAAATGATGCATGATTAATATTCTCCCAACCTCCATTCCTTATAGACTAAGTGGACATAAGAGAGACGGGGAAGGTAGATGTAACAGTGACAAATCTTTAAAGGAACTTCCAGCCGTAAGTGTTGTTTCAGATTTTGCTAGGTGGAAACTCAACAGGTAACATGAAGGCACATGCGTTTGTCAACCATGGCCCAATAATCTTGATTAACTTAAGAATAAGGACTAAGGTTCATAAAGAAAGTTGCTGAGCTATATGGATGCTTCATCAAGCTTGGTGAAGAAACCTCAGTCTACAAAATTTGAATCAATTTGCAACATATACTAGGTTCAGATCAACCACAACAAAAACATAAGTCATTAAAGAAAAGGCTATCATCATAAGCAAAAAACGAACATTACTTACCAACAATTCTTTTTTATCAGGTTCTTATCAAGACAATCCTTAGAAATAATGGATCCATTGGCATATACAGATAGTGGAGTCAACTTCTTCCTGCATGTAAACCCAAATGTAAACCATAATTAACAGAAAAATAAAAAGAATAAATGATCGGCACAAGAAGGCAGCCACGTAAAATCAAAACCACATGAACTGATTGTGGTGTACAAAAGAAAATAAATCAAATAATTTATTCTGCCAGGAGCTCGACATAATTTTTTTTCCATGTTTTTTGACAAAAGTTTACATTTTTACATATAATATTAATATTTTCCGCACGGTCAATGCATTAGAAGGGAGGGATGTAAAAAAGAAAAAAAAAAAAACCCTGTACTTTTCAGGGTTATACATGGCAGGTCAGTTTTTCATGGGGAAACAAGAAATTATTAGATATTTTGAAGAGGTTTACTAGTAAAATGCTCTTCTAATTATTATTTGGTGAATATGGAGGGATAAGAATGTCTGTGTCTACATAGTAGATAATAAATGCACAAAACTCAAATAAGGAATAAGGTTTAAAACAATTTCAAAAGTCAAATCAAGCTCACCTAAATTGACAACTGGCAAGGCTAGAAGTTAGACCAACAACATGATCAGCCAATTCAGCTTCATCTACACACTGCCTCGAGCGCACATTTGTAAAATGAGTGGTTAATTTTGACAAAACCTACAGGAAAGGAAGCTTCAGATATTAAGCATCCACTAACAGTTAAAATCAATAAAACTAAGAAATTGGGCATCTAAGAAGAACAAAGCTTTCATTATGATACCGACCTCCTCGACTGGTGGACGTTTCCAGCAGCTACTGCTATTCGTCTGATTCTTATACTGAGCTTGTTCACTAAATAAATGACATGAAGTTATATATCAAATTATTCCAACAGTTTGAAAAGGTAAGGCCACCAAATCTAACTATTAAATCTTCTGGAAAAAATATGACATACAAAAACAAGCATGCTAGTGCACACACGGTGATATTCAAATCCAATTCCCTCCTAAAGAGATCAAAGACAATCACTATTAATATGAATAAAAGACTAAATGATAATAGCTAACTTCATGAACAGATAGTTGTTACATCTAGCTTCAAGCAAGGACTCCATGGATCTGTGAGAGAAACCATTCACAGATACTCTTCTACTAACTTAAGCTTGTGATCTAGAAATCCAAGTTAAACTATTCACTAAAGACAATAGAGAAAATTCTGTTAAAGAACAATTTGCACTCATACCTTAACATAAATAAGTTTCTAAATACAAACATGACAATATCATCATAGTGCAACTGAATTTACAATTATAATGGTGCAAATCATTCTAGAAATTTCTTGTGGTAAAGAAACCTAGACAACCATATTTGACAATTTAAAATCTTGTTAAAAACATAGCCAAATATAAATTTCATGTAATGATCTTATTTTGAAAACTAGATGTGCAACAATAATTGAGGAAATCTAGTTTCTTCCTTTTGATTCTGGTTATCTTTTCAACAGGTGATGTATTGCCATTGAACTTGCTGTAACACCTTTAAAAGAATAATACATTAGCAATGCGAAGTTGAGGAGTAGAACAAAGAGTCCACTGCCAAACAACAAAAGATAAAGTCAGGAGCATTGCCATAGCCCTGCACTCACCATTTATTAATGTACCTCATCAACTTGTTTGTGAGGTAGCAAATTGTGAAATTTGGATAATGAGTTCGAACTTTATGGACATTGTCCATGAAGGATCCACTACTTACTAGTTCACAAAACTCTTCTGCCTGACATACCAGCAGAATATAGGGCACTTCTGATGCCATGGCTAGCTGCAACAAAAATGCAACCAGAAATTGCAAGCAATCAGCATGAAGTTGTTAACATTCCACATATTCTTAAATGCGTACTGTTTCAACACTTTTAAGATACACCAGATATAAAAAGTTCAAAAGCTAGTAAAACAAGAGCACTGAAACACAAAAAAAAAAACAAAACCAACAAAAAAAAAAGCATTGTAAAAATGAAGAAAGAAAATTTTGCTTGGATCATATAAAGTTAAAACTAATCAACATCTCTATGATATACTGCACAAACTATATCATTTATAAAAAATTGACAACCTCATGCAAAAACCATCTTTCAACTAGCAAGGCAGGTCTATGTGTTTTTCAATACGATTGGGTTCAATTTGTTGTTATAAGCTGTACTAGTATCAATTTCAAAATTTCAAACCTTTACCAAGAAGAAGGCTTTTCACCACATCCTTTTAAAATCCAGAAGCTCTTCAAGTCTGGGGTCCGTCTATAGATCTTTTAAGGCCTAAATGAAAGTTATCAACACTAATGCATCTTCACAATGGCATGTCGGATAGACCCAAGATTACAGAAGAAGGCGCACTGATAACTTTTACTAATCAAAGTTAACCAGGTCTTCTATTCATTCATATTTTTTTATTTGCCCATCTAAGATTAGTTCTATATGCTAATGATATTCAGCACACAATCATTTCATTATGATGCTACAATCAGATGAGAGTAAAAGGTTCATCAGGCGAATGTAAAATACATGGATTTATTGAACTCAGCCATTCCAAGAAAAGAATTTTCACTGAGGAAGAGAGAGAGAGAGAGAGAGAGACTCTCTAAAAAACTTGGAACCATTACTACCTGAGCAATGTTGTCGGGCACATTCATTTTCCACAAAATTGATTTTTCTATTGGATTTGAGGTTATACGAAATGAGAGACCTTTCTCCGCTAATCTTGTCAAGAGATGTCCTGCATTGCACCAAAATAATCCGTTAAATAAAAAATATATCAGGATCACAGAGATTGATCCATTAAAGAAGGAACTAGAGAAAAGAAAATGTATACCGCCAACTGAACCATTTTCAACAACTCTAGCATCAATCTCAGCTACAATAGACTTCACTGCAAACTTCCCCTTTTCCCATTTTACCTTTTCCTTCTCCAGTTTCTTCATCTCAGCCGCTTCAGCCTTCAAAGCTTCCTTTTGCAGTTTCTCTTGCTGCATGATGGAACATGCTGTCAACTAACAAAAGCAACCCAGTTCACATGGTTAACTCCATAGATGCATGCTTGACCTAACCTGCCTTTTTCGTTTTCGTTCTTCAATTATTTGAGCTTTCTCTTCTTTCAACTGCTTCTTTCTTGCAATGTCTTCAACCTTAGACTTTTGTTTTATTGCATCAACATCAAGATTTTTTCCTTTCTGCTTCGTAGTTTTATTTTCTTTTCCAAGCTTTCTACATTTTTCCTCATTGGAGCCGATCAACTGACATGCACAGATTACAAAGTTCAATTTAGTCCTTTTCGTGAAACCTTAAATTGTACGCATATGAGTGAGCTCAAGTTTTGAAAAATTCATTTAAGATGAGATCTACTAGTTACTAAATTGCCAATCCTACAAAAGCTCCCCAACAAAACTGAATCAAACTTTATGTCACCATGAGATAAAAAATTATCGATTAAACATATAGAGAAATGAACAGGAACCTATATCGAATATTTACATAACTAAATAGTCTATGGCAATACAGTTATCAACATTTTTTAGATATTCAATGGCTCTTGTGAATCATTGCAACAAACATGGTAAATATCAACAGTCAAATGGAGAAATCAGGAAACAATTAACAATTATGGATTATAAGCAAACAACATTCAATATGTGGCTTATAATATGCAGTAACATGACTATTAATAATTGATAAGCAATTTTTAATATAAGAATGACAATAAATGTACAAAAGAATGAAGAAAAGTTGCAGAATTACTGAAGGAGAAAAGCCTTTAGCTGAAATATCACAATGTGAAGGGCCATCACAGTCAACCTCCAAGAAATCCCTGCTACCTGAAAAGGTACAAAATTACTAGTAGAAAAAAATAAGTCTGAATACACTATTAATACACTATTTAGTCTAAAGCAAAAAAGAATCCAACCTACATTCAGGTTGTGAATTTCCGCCAAAATGTCCAATTTCAGAGTTCCCAATGCTCTTTGTATTGCTCTTTTCATTGCTTCCTGAGGATGCCTGTTTATCTGAGAAGCATGGTCCAACACTGTCCTCTCTGGAGCACTTTGTCAATGGACTCACAGACCTACAAAAGCTGATACCCACTTCAAAATTCTCTTCTAAAGCGAGACTTGTAGCCTCCTTTCCTAATTCTCTCTGATTTTCTTTTTCAGAGAAACCTTCTGATTCATTGTCAGACTCCAAGCATATCAAGTTACTAATTCCTGAGAAAGCAATAGGGTGGAACTATCATTACCCATTACCATCAAGCAACCAAGTTAAAACATTTCCATGAAAGATGATTGTCACAATCAAGCAAACAGAGATACAGATAACACTAACATTTTTTCATTTCTTTTTTAATCTTAGGTTTCTCAACTCATGCATTCAAACAAAGCTTTAGTGATCTGCCACTATGATAAGGAAGGAAGATAAGCAAAGCAAAATTCGATAGCCAAAACTGTGTTAACATACTTGCTTCTATTCACAGCTCTATAAAGGATGCGAAGGCAATGCTCAAGACTGATAAAATTGGACTCAGTTCTTGTCAAAATGGTGTAGATAGCCGGTTATCTAGCAATGGTGCTCACATTCTAGAACAAGAAATTCACACTCTAGAACAATAATGTACTTATCAGGGTTTCCAGCAAAGTCGAAACCCTAACAAAGGAAGAAGAAGAAGAAGAAGAAGAAGAAAGAGCGGAAATGGATCGAGGAGTTCACCAGACAACTTCTGCGCGCGGGGAAAGGAGCATTTGACGATTGAAACAGAGGATTCCAAGGCCGAGTCGGATAGTATAGGAGTCTCCGCAACGAAAGAAGGGGTGCGAGTGCTCGACGGATGCGAGGGTTTCTGAGGGGTGGGATCATCAGCGATGACAAGAACGGCGGGAGGAGGTCCATTGTCCAGCCTCTTCTTGCGGCGGGGCCGGCGGAAGGGGAGAGCAGTCGTCGTCCGATGGGATCTCGACGGCGATCGGAGGCGACGCGCGGTGGCTCATCTCGCAAACATCTGAAACGCTTTGTTTCAATAAGTATTTTGGCGCTCCATTTTGGATGCTAAAAGAAATGAAACATCGATGAGAGGCTTGTGCGAGAAGCAAGACAAAGCCGCCACACCCGGCCCAACAATTCGGCCCAGAAACGAACGGCCCATTCACGTGCGAATCACGTGTGGTGGAGATAGAGAGGCGGTGAAGAGAAGAAGGATTGTCTCTCTTTGTTTCACTGTGTGTTCCTCGATGGAGATGGCATCTCCGCAGTGCCTCTCCTTGCGGCCTCTCTCGTATCACTCCCAATCCGCGGCCGTTCCTAGTCTTGGCCTTCCGCTCTCGCTGGCCGGAGGTTGTCTTCTTTCTCCTCTTCAGCTTCGTGTAAGGAGGAGAATGAGCTTTGTGGTGGGCATGGCTCCTGAGGAGGAGAAGATGACGCGCCGCTCACCTCTCGATTTTCCCATCGTATGTCTCATCCCTATTCTTATCAATTGCTTTGGCTCAGTTTGATTTCTTCTTTCTTTTTCTTTTTCTTTTTTTTTTAATTGATGTATGATCCGTGAACTGTTTGTTGGGAATATTTCTTGCGATTGCGTAGTTTTTGATTGGTTGAGAGTGTGCCTGTATATATATATATATATATATATATGATGGATTTGGAAGAGTTATCTTGAGAATCTTTTGTGCTTAGATCTATTTCGGGTTGTGTTTTTCCTTTGTTGTTGTTGTTGGAGATGTTAAGAATGCTGCTAGAAGTTAGTACCTGCAAATTACCAATAGGATTCATGTGTTGTTGTTGTTGTTGGAGATGTTTAGAATGCTGCTAGAGTTAGTACCTGCAAATTACCAATAGGATTCATGTGTTGTTGTTGTTGTTGTTGTTGTTGTTGTTGGAGATGTTTAGAATGCTGCTAGAAGTTAGTACCTGCAAATTACCAATAGGATTCATGTGTTGTTGTTGTTGTTGGAGATGTTTAGAATGCTGCTAGAAGTTAGTACCTGCAAATTACCAATAGGATTCATGTGTTGTTGTTGTTGTTGTTGTTGTTGTTGTTGTTGGAGATGTTTAGAATGCTGCTAGAAGTTAGTACCTGCAAATTACCAATAGGATTCATGTGTTGTTGTTGTTGTTGTTGTTGGAGATGTTTAGAATGCTGCTAGAACTTAGTACCCTGCAAAATTACCAATAGGATTCAGTGTGTTGTTGTTGTTGGAGATGTTTAGAATGCTGCTAGAAGTTAGTACCTGCAAATTACCAATAGGATTCATGTGCTGTTGTTGTTGTTGTTGTTGGAGATGTTTAGAATGCTGCTAGAAGTTAGTACCTGCAAATTACCAATAGGATTCATGTGATGTTGTTGTTGTTGTTGGAGATGTTTAGAATGCTGCTAGAAGTTAGTACCTGCAAATTACCAATAGGATTCATGTGCTGTTGTTGTTGTTGTTGTTGTTGGAGATGTTTAGAATGCTGCTAGAAGTTAGTACCTGCAAATTACCAATAGGATTCATGTGTTGTTGTTGTTGGAGATGTTTAGAATGCTGCTAGAAGTTAGTACCTGCAAATTACCAATAGGATTCATGTGCTGCTGTTGTTGTTGTTGTTGTTGGAGATGCTTAGAATGCTGCTAGAAGTTAGTACCTGCAAATTACCAATAGGATTCATGTGCTGTTGTTGTTGTTGTTGTTGGAGATGCTTAGAATGCTGCTAGAAGTTAGTACCTGCAAATTACCAATAGGATTCATGTGCTGTTGTTGGAGATGTTTAGAATGCTGCTAGAAGTTAGTACCTGCAAATTACTAATAGGATTTATGCAAGATTCCTATTGGTCAGAGATTTAGCGCCTCCACATATTTTTATATAAAACTCAGATTATTAGGTGGCGTGTTAAGTATTTAGAAGGAGATTCAGATCAAATTTTGATAGATATACAATCAATGGATATTTCCTTTTAAGTGTTTTAATTAGTAACCTCAACAAAAATTCACATATCACATCCTCCATGGACCAATTTGGTGGAATGATTACCCTATGTTGATTTTGCTCACTCTTGCCAAACATTTCCTTGAATTTGAGGCGCATTGTGTTATACCTAAAACTAATCATAATGTAGAGTTCTTTATTTATTTATTTATTTATTTTATGTTTAAACACTATCTAGTTGCATCTCTTTATTTCCTTAATTTCTAAAGTTGAATGTGTGCGTAAGATCTAATGGAGTATGGCCCTAGGAATCCCATAAATATATTAAGAATGTTTAGTCTCATGAGCTTTTTACACAAAGGTAGTTTTGGTATCATGGATTAGCATAGGGTTGCGTCTTCTGTTTGGAGGTTAGTGATCTAGCCAACTTAGCTTGGCTTACGCATAAGATAAGGCGAATGCATTGAAAGCACTTTCCACAAGTGAATAGCTATGCGATTTAAACTTGTATATTAAATTGATACCTTTAAAGCCTTGCAACTATCAGACCATTGCTGTTTGGGTTTGATCAAGGATGTGTCTACTTGATTTGTGAAAAATATAGAGACAATATATATAGTTTTATACAGATGTGAAGTATTCCATGAAGCATTTTTCAAATTTTAAGAGCATGTGTTAATGATACTCATTATAAGAGAAACATATTTTCCTGATTTCTTATTGCAGCAAACCTTCAGTTAAAGTTCAGTATTTTATATAATGGACCAAAGCAGCACTGTTCTTCTGTTTTGTATTTTTGAGTCTTATTAGTGATAGTGTTTTGATCTGTTAGATCCAATATCCCATACAATGGATAAAAATAGCACTGCCAGACTTGTGGTCTTCTGATATATTGCCTTGCCTTCCATTTCCTGTTTGCTGTTATCTGTTTAATTTATGGGACAACTGATGAAACAGCTGTTTGCGTATTTTAGGAGTGGGAAAGGCCAAAGCCGGGCCGGAGGCCCGATATATTCCCGCAATTCAGCCCTATGAAGACACCATTGCCCAATCCCTTACCTGAAGATCCTCCTGAAGAGGAAGAAGAAGAGGAAGAACAGAGAGAGGAGGAAGAGGAGGATCCTGAGAAGGAGAAACCTGAAGAGCCAGAGAAACAGTCAAATATGTGGCGTTTAGGAGACTGGTGGCCTTGAAGAGCTTTATAACAAATTCTAAATGAGGCCCATAGAGAGTTTATTTGAGGATGTATGTTTTATGTCAAGATCAACCTGCATTTCAACAACCCAATAAGGCCAACATTAGGCACCTAGATTATTCCTCAGGTAGGTGATGGTGGTATTCAAATTTTGTTCAATGACAAGAATGATGGCAACAAATAACTTTATGTTATATATATATATATATATATCGTTGTTGTCAATATGTTGTCAATATCTATTTTTTGCATTGGAAAGTAAAATTGAGTGGTGGAATCAAGCAAAGCTGGAAAAGTGAAATGTAATTGTTCTTACAAGGGGCTTGGTTCCTGCAAAATTTCATGCTGTCAGGATTGGTGGAAAGTGGGAAAATACATGTACTGGCAAATACTCACAAAATTTATTCTGTGAATTGGTCTGCTTTGGTCCAAGTGGCATGTATCCAATAATTTCAACTGTCTGGGATCAACTCTGTTCGGTGAAGGGATGGAAAGTCACCCAATAATTTCAAAGTCTGGGTTCAAGTGATAAAGGAAAATTTGCACATAGATAGTTGTTATATATGTATTCACAAGAGAATTAATTGTATTTTATGCTACATGTCACTTGGGTATATACCTTTGTGGTCAAAGGCAACTAATATTTTTTAATGGAAAAATAGACATTCTAATCTCACTGCCAAATCTAATCTCAGAGAGGGAGAGAGAGACATGAAGATAAAATGGAGTTATATATATATATATAGCATCAGTGTTTTTTCAACTATAGTTTTGTATTTATAGAAGGTATGTATATACTTACTATAATAAACTGGTATTTCATATGAGATCAACAGTATGAACACAAACAAAATGTGACTATGAGCAAATGGATAATATAAACTCCCATTGGTATATAATTCAAATAACACCATCTTGCATTGTTAAAGTTACAAAATTACACAAGTGCAAAAAGATGGTTAAAATTCAGGAAATTAAAAAGTTTAATTTCTACCAAAAGAACTTCAAGAAGACAACAAAGAAATCAAAGAAGAAGTTTTCTCCATAAAAAGGAACATCATCCCTGACGAGTCTCTCCAAGTGAGGGTCCCTAGGAAGTACATCACTGCAGTAAAGTATAGACGTCATGAAACCTGCAGGGCTCTTCACCATTGCCACCACCACCCTCATTAAAGACCTCCCTAACAATCTCATCACACTACTCTGCATGCAAAACAACATTCAAACATCTCTTTAGAAAACAACTTAATTCTTGAACAACAATGAATGAGAGAAAGAGAGAGTTACAGATGATGATGATGATGATGATGATGATAAGGTGCCTACCATATGGTATTTTTTTGGTTAAACCTTTCAATCCTATTGTGAACTTCTATATATTTATAAAATAAACTTTGAAAGATTGATGAAGATTGGGTTAAGATTACTGAGTTTTTCTTTATAGTGGAAGGTGGCGATATGAAAAAAGTAGGAGAGTTTTTTTTTTTTATTTGAAAGGTTGTTGAGAAGAAGGGGCTGGTTGGTGAATCAGTGGACGGATCCAATGGGCGCAAACCGCTTGCTAACCGCCCCTTGCATCTCTTTGAAATGCAAACATGGGCTCCATATCATCTCTTACATTTTTCAGGCCACTGCTCACTTGTGTTTGGACTAGGATTAAGGTTCAGTCAACTGTTTGATTTCTTTACTTTTATAGATTTATTAGAATTGTTATTTTGTTTAGGTGGATTTACACACAAGTTCTTTTTAAAATCTTGAGCAGTGGTTTTGTTAGATTTATACAACTAGTGTTCAGCACAGTGGTCAGTCACATGGTTAGTGGACAGGTAGGTATTAAGTTGAATATTTGATTATAATACATTAGCAGTACTGTTTGTGCAACATTCTCATGTTTATATTCTGCTTATAATACTGTTTAAGTGGGTGTAATCCGCCTCATGTGGGAAGTGGTACATCTCTCATCTCTGAGGTTGCATAGCATAGGGGCTAATTAGCTCGGTATAGTTTTTGTAAAATTTTAAAACATACATATGACTAGTTTTTATTGTCTCATATAGTGTTTAATCAAATTAATAAATTTCTAAAGAGTTGATAAACCACTATTGATATATTTCTGTACATGTTGATTTCTTGACAACCTTTCAGGTGGAGAGGAATGAGGGCGTTTGTCACCTGTTGTTAAAAAAAAAATATTTTTTTTAAAGTCATAAGCCCCTGTAAGCCACTAAAAACCTATTAAATAGAATATATTGATTAAGTCTTAAAACTAAACAGTTTTAATAAAATAGTTGTACAAAGACTTAAAGTGATCTACATCTGAATTAATAAAAATTAATTAGTTAATTAGTCATATTGTTTTCACTGGCCATGGCTTTTTGTAATCACAAAATATATATATATATATATATATATATATATAATTCTCTAACTCGTTTCCTATCTACATTTTCAAATCCGTCTAGTTCCAAACTTCCTAAACGTAACTCATATGTTTACTATTTAAATTTTAGAAAAATTAATCATATGCTTTCATAACATTAATATTAATTTATTTCAAACAATCATAATTATAACTATTAGATCCCTATGAAATTGTGGATTATAAAATTTTAGATTATTAATCACATAAAATAAAAAACGCAAAATATATATATATATATATATAGATAGAGAGAGAGAGAGAGAGAGAGAGATAAGACTTGTTAACATAGTGCAGCACCAAGTTTGTAGGTCTCCGAGAGCCAAATATACAAAAATAAGAATCCTATTGCAACATCCCACCGGACGATATTAGTGATCAACACTAGATCTTATCTCAGGATTTCATCTTAACCAACCTTCCATTGATCTCATTAACATGTCTTCCCCAAAATCTCTACACAATCATCGTAAACAATAATCTCCTTATTAAGTTTGGCCGATGTTCTCACATGTAGAATTCTTAAAACGAGACTTCTATGTATTCACATGAGTCATTTCTTAAAACTTTCCTCTTGTGTTTCTGATTCTCCAGTAGCTCTAAATCTAGTGTCGTAATTTGTGTTGCAATACAATTATAACATAGGCCAATACGCCTATTGAAATTGATTAAGTCTCAACTTCATATTACAACATAACCTCGCAACACCATCAATTTTCCTACTTAAGTTTGAGTTAGACATGATTGAATCACTTGCTAATCTCAGCTAAACTGCAAACTAATTGTGCTTACCATGCCCATCAACAAGAATCCAAACTTGGTCTTCTTCAATGATACCAAGCTGAGCTTCAATTAATCCTCAATCAATTTATATTCAATAGCATATGATCTTTAAATAACACATAAATGTATCCCAACATAATCTTCAATTAATTTAAATCTTCAACTTAATTTGACACTCGCCCACTTTAGCTTTAGTCAAGGATAGTCTTCATCCAAGTTTTATATTATTAATCTCTATAAATAGCTCATAATCCGATTTGGTTTCCTAATCAAACAAAAATAGACTCTTTGCTGATTTAGCTGTATAGTCAGTCAATTAATATATAAATGTCTCAATGTAACATAATCAACTAAAATAAAATCAATCTCTACAATATATATAAACTCACTTCTATGGAAATCTGCTTAATTAGTATGTAATAAATAATGGTGATCCAAAATAATATAATAAAAAAATATTATATTTTAGCTTTAGTAGAGTAATAGCGAATTTTTAATTTATTTTTAAATAACTTACAAAATAATGTCCTATTACCGTTCAAGCAGACACGGAAACTATGAAACCCATGAAAATGTCCATATTTAGTTATCACTCTCTAGAAATAGTAATGTAGTATTTAAAATATTTAAAATATTCCCATAGTATAAACCTAAGTTAAATACTTCAGTTTTTATTAGCAGCGTGGATTATAAGGGTGTTTAAGTAATTAACTAACATTCTCTTATCACTATTTAAAAATAATAAAGAATTCTCTAGGCTTCGGATCCCTTGCGTGAGGAGTGCGATTCTAACGAGCTCAATGACGTAACCGGCTAGCTTCCGCTTTCTCTATCTTGGTATGCTGGAGAAATCCCTCTCTTCTTCTAGCTTCCTCAATCCTATTTCACTTTTAGTGGATTGTTGTTGTGAGCCCCACCCCTTAATTAAATCCTAGCTTATAACTCGTTGATTTTGTTTTGAAACCCTAGCCGTCTCTTCACCTCCTTCGGTTTTAGATCGCCGTTTAGAGAAAAAAGAAAGAGACCTTACATCTCTTTCTCTCCCTATTTGCGGGTGGTGTTGGCGGCGAGGACGAGAAAAGGGTCTCGTCGTAAGAGTTTCATTTCACTGTTATTATTGAGGTAAGATTCTGATTTATTTTCTCATGATGTTTTTTTATGATTGTGGTGGCATGATACTAGTTAGAGTTAGAGTTTGGTGAGGATGTTGATTTGATTTAATTTGAGGATAAGATTCAAAAATTTTCATGTTAGCATAACATAAACTCCTCTTTGATTTTAGAGGTCTTAGAGGCCGAATTTGGAGGAGAGTCGAATAAGAAATTTGGTAGAGTCAACGATAAAACCATCCTATATAACTTTCTTATATAAATCCAAATCTAAATCAGAACTTATAATCATGAAATTAATCAAAAATTGTTAAAGGACTGCACAAAAATCCTGTCCGCGTCACCTATGTCTAAAACTAGGATACTTTAGTAAAAATGATATTTATCCAACGTCGAACTCTACAAGTTTCTTATTCGACTCTCCTCCAAATTCGACCTCTAAGACCTCTAAAATCAAAGAGGAGTTTATGCTATGCTAACAGGAAATTTTGAATCTTATCCTCAAATTAAATCAAATCAACATCCTCACCAAACTCTAACCCTAACTAGTATCATGCCACAACAATCATAAGAAACAACACCAAAAAATAAATTAGAACCTTACATCAATAACAACAGTGAAATGAAACCCTGATGACGAGACCCTTCTCCCATCCTCACCGCCATCACCACTCGTAAATAGGGAGAGAAAGAGATGAGGCAAGGTCTCTTTCTTTTTTCCCTAAACGGCGATCTAAAACCGAAAAGAGGTGAAGAGACGGCTAGGGTTTCAAAGCTAAAAACAAAATCAACAATTAGGATTTAAAAGTAAAAGCAACGGTTAGGATTTAATTAGGTACTTTTTTTCCTCTCTTTTGTGCGGCTCTTATATTTGTATTTTTTTCTTTTCTTTAATGTATTTGTGGTTTATCTATATATTTTTAAAATAAAGAATTTATTTTTTTAAAAGTTATTTTAACTAAAATATTTATCATGGTTTATGCTCAAATTCAATTCCATTATTAACCTAAAGTATCAAGGGTATTCACATAATTTGAAAATTATTTTTTTTAAGGATGATTTTGCAAGGGTGATTGATGAGTCAAATGACACTGTAGATCCACATGAGCCCTATTTCTCAAGTCCTTCAATTCAAATATTTTCTGAACGCTTTCACCTCAAACTAGTTTCTTAAGCACCCCAAAAGAAAGTCCTTATTTTAGAATAGAAATCTTAAATTGTCTATGTGTTTCTAGGACCTTTGTCACTTTGATCCATTGGGGATGACACTTCTATCATTTTCTGGTTCAATTGCTAAGTTAATGGTTGTGCACGGATGAGCCTTTAAGCTAAAGGATTTCATGTTTTTTAGCAATTGATGGGTACACTTAAGGATTTTATATCGCTTTTTACGGTGTTAAATCCTAATTTATATGAGGGTCTAATTCAGGTCATTGATCCTATCATTTGATAACAAAGATACTAAAATAAGGATTCTTACCTCAATGGCAAATTTTCAATTAAATCATTTTACAGATTTCTCAATGATGGTAGTTAGTGTTACTAAGTGATCCTTATCATTTGGAAAGGGTTTTGTCTTAAAAAAATTAATCTATTGAATTGAGTGACATGGGACAATAAGAATCCAATGCTCAACAATCTAGTTAAAAGGAGATATAACAGATTCCTAACCACCACCTATGTGCTCTGTCATGCGGTGATTAAATTAGTTGATCACCTTTTCTCTTTTTATACTCTTTCATTGCTTGAATTTTAGAACTATTTTAGTCATATATACACAGGTTCCCATAATTTCGTAACTACCCTTGTTGTATTATGGGGGGTTTTTGAAGGCTTGGACTTAGAATGATACTTTTAAACTCCTGTGACCTCCTATGTAAGGCCATTATGTGAAACATTTTAGCTAGAGTGGAATGAGCGCATTTTTACTTTTCACTCATTCCCAACCGATCATGACCATTATCAAAATAAACCACATGTTTTGCTTTGAATGCGTATAGAATCTGATGTTGAAAAAAATTTTAAACTAGAAGATTCAATTAATATCATGAAAATCAACGCAGAGTTTCTGAGATATTGTGTCAGTAGTACGAATGATCTTGGTTCTCTCCCGAGAGATATAATATTTTATCTATTTTGCTAAGTCAATTTGTTTTAGTTGTTCTCTTCTCTGGTGATTTTTTTCTTCATTATTTTCATTATTTTTTTTCTTTCATGGTACTAACTGAATTTTCCTTTTTCATTAATCAAGTTAGGTATAATACCTGAATTGGTCCTTCTATTTTTCTCTCTTCTCTTTTGGTCCCTCTATTCAGAAATACTCTCAAATAGTCCCTTTACTTCTACTTAGTCCCCTCTATTCTAAAATAGACCAATTATTGAGCTGTATTTTTCAAGAGTAGAGAAACTAGATGAGAACAGATTAAGGGTAGAGGGACTAAATTGGGTCATTTTTAAAAATAGAGGGATTAGTAAAATATATTTCTAAGTAGAGGGACAAAGAAGAGAAAAATAGATGAACTAATTCAGGTACCATTTATGGTTTATTCATTATTATTTTTTTAAATAAGATTCCATGGCAGATTTCATAGTGAGGAAACCTTATATATTAATTCCATAAATTTACAACGATATCAACATTATCAACAATGATTTACTTAATAAACCTGCATTAAAGTCCGAAAGAATCACTCATTTTTATTTTATTTTTTTTATTATCCTAATTTATCATATATCATGTTTACATAGATATTTTAAAACGACACAACTTCTCATAAACAAACACAACTATTCCAAACATGCTCAATTACTCCCTAATCGTTTTACATATCATTCTAAAAATAATAATAATGCGAGGGCACATTTCTGGGAGTTATAAATAGTAATTGTGTATGGGTGGTTCCAGTGCCCATGTGAGCGCGGCCCCGTCCCCACTTGTTCCACCGAGACTTGTGCACGTCCCTGGGTCTCTAGTGAGTTCGCCCCGCTCCTCTTCCCAAAAATAATAATAATAATAATAATAATAATAATAATAATAAATAAAATTAAAAATAAAAATCTAGTAGAATTATTAAATAAATTCCCTACAGCTAAATATCATATACCATCATGTTATACACATATGATCCATTTTTAATATTCATCTCTTAACTCTTAAATATTACCAACATCATTTAATCTGTTAATATTCCTCGATAATAATCCTTTTCCACTACTGGTAAATCATATAACACATTTCTAATACGAACGTTTATTGTATTAGCCTATCACTCATCTTGCTTTATTTTCAGTGAAACAGTATTTACCCACATTTATTATTATTATTTTTTTATAAAATCATGTATAATATAAGGACTTCAGAATCCCAAAAAAAAATAAAAACATTAATAAAGTCACAGAGAGAGAGTCCAAGACATGCAGGTACTGAAACGGAAGAGGTTGTCCACAAGCAAAAAAGCCAAGGACATGACCCATGGCATACTAACCAATAAATCTTTTATAAGAAAAGGAACCAAGATATGAAGCAAAAAGACAAGCACCATCACTGTTATTATTATGGGCATGATACTTAGTAAAACCAAAATGGCGAGCAGCACATGAATACCAAAGCTTACTTAGCCAGGTATGACAGTTGGTGCAGATGAGCACCTTTTTACACACCCTAGCTACTTAAAATGCTTATCAATTGAGTGAGCACCAAACTCTGAAACTAGTGTCCAAATGCATGAGCACCTGGAGCAGATGAATACCATGATTCATGCAGTAAATATATCACTATGTTTGTCCTATATGTTAATGTCTTTTTTTAGTAATTTTGTATTTTAAAACTTTGAAAAATAATTTAGTGGACTAGGTTTAGTACTATGGAATGGCTCATTCTTAATCATAGATTTATAAATTTTATTTATTTATTTATTTATTATATAATATAGGAATAGGGTCGATAATTATACTAAAAAATTGTTATTTTTTATTTTAAAAGTTATTAAATTGAGTCAATCCAATGGGTGATGACGAGCCACATCTCGGTCATATCCATATCCATGGAAGTATTTCTCTTAAAAATTTCAAAATAATTCAATAATCTCTTGTCTAATGGTATAGAGTCTCCTGGTAGAATATTTTTTTTCTGTCAACCAAACAAATTCAAACCTTAACTCACATAAAGTGAATATTAACTCGTCTGTACATATGCGTGACACATGATTTGCACATATTTTGAAAAAAAAATTGAAAATAATACCCCTCATTTTCAAGTGCAATATATATATATATATATATAATATTAATAAAAAGGAAAGAGAGACCAACCAAAGGATTGGATAACAATTAACAAAATAATACAGGGATTAGCAAGCAAACACAATGAATTAGCAGCAAGGAAAAAGGACTAGAGAATGACAAAAATCACCAAGATGGTGAAAAACAGAGGGAGTTCGACGAGGAAGAAGAAGAAGAAGCCTTGTTGGTCTCCGTAGCGCTCACTGACGCTGCCAGTGACCGCCGGCAGTCAACCAAGCAAACAGCTGACGCAGTCACCGGGAGGAACGACGGCAACTTCTTCATGAACTTCAACGGCGGTGATGACTCCCTTTCCACTCCCTCTTCCGACTCAAAGCATGACGGCGAACTTCCCGGCGTCTCAAACGCCGTTCCGTCACCGTCACCGTCACAGTCATCCATGGCATTAACGTTGACGGCGTGAAAGTCACAAGCTTCATCGTAAATGGGATTGCAAATACGTATGAAGTGATCGGAATGGTCGGCTTGGCTTGGTGCCGCAGCCGCTGCGGCTGCGGCGGCGGCGGCGGCCTCGAGCTTGGGAATGGAGAGAAGGAAGTCGGCGGCAGGGGCTTGGAGGACGCCATGGCTATAAAAGGGAAAGTGGAGTGGTTTAGAGAGAGGAGGAGGTGGAGAGGTCGGCGTGGCTCGTGGCTGGCTTGTGTGACTACGGCGGCGGCTACGAAAGAAGGAGAGGAGGAGGTCGATAAGGAGGCTGAGAAGAAGGGCGATGATAAGGAGGAGAGTGAGTGAAATGACGGCGGCTGCGGCGCCGATTGCGAGCTTAGCCGATCCTTTCATCTCGGCTTCAGTGGCTTTCACATTCGTGGCTGCAATGTGAGCCGATTGGGATGACGGTGAGGTCAGGTGAGTGGCCAAATGGAGTGGGGGTGTTGGAATATACAGTGTCTTTATACTGTGTAATTACTTGAATGCCCCTTGTCATTATATGTAATTAATAGATAGCATTGGAAACATAGTTTAATGATGAGTATATATAAATGTTTATGGGAAATAATAAACAAAGTAAGATATGTTGAGGTTTTTGGTTTGGCGGGAAAGCATCGTGTGTTGCGTTGAATAGACATTGGGAATGCATGAATGAAAGAAGTAAGGAACGAATGAATGGTGTTTGGTTGCCCATTTCTTTCTTTTCTCGTACGCTGAGAAAGGGTTAAAGAGTCATCTTTGGTTCATGTGTTCACTGCCATATGTATTTCTCTTTTGTTTCACTGCACGCCTGGCGCCTGCTCTCTAAGTGCTCTTCTTTTCCAACCATATATATATATATATATATATATATATATATATATATATTATTCATTCATATTAGTTCCAGACAGAATAAAAAAGAGTATATCTAAGTGAGCACAAGACAATGAAAGTAGTGTAGTGACAATGGTTAGAAGTTGCTCTTTTATTAACAAATGAAGGTGCATTTATGAATACAAACACCGAAGACTCATTTCAACAACTGACGACTAAGAAAAAGAAAGGAAAACCGATGAGTATTTATCTCTAAATGACTATTACAATGAGACTTAGAATTATCAATCGATCAATGAGACAGAATCTAATCTTACTCTTTAACTTGACACTGGACATCTGTGGCATATGTACAAAACCAAAGTAGCTATGACATCAACCGTCTAGATTTGTTCAGCTGCAAGCAATGATGTTGGTGGAAGCTTAGCCATTCTTCCGCTTTGAAGGTTGAAGGTGTAAAACAAAAAATAAATGAGACATTTCTGCAACAGAAGCTTATTGTGGTTCATGGTTTAGCCCTCAAAGCTGCCATCCGGGCGGCCACCTCGTCATAATCTGGCATTCTTGGATGTGCATGGCCAACAGCAGGGGCGAACAAGTTGGGCTGCAGTGAAGTAGCTCTTGTCGGTGCTCTAACCTCCCTTGGACTTATCTGGCTGCGGTGGGAGTGAGGCCACTCTTTCATGGAGCAATGGTTTTGATGTTTTCCCTTCTTGACGGTTATAGGGTGCACCTTCATTGGCAACATGACCTGAGGCAGAACCTCTTGTACCTGTACTGGTACTTTCAGGCATCCCTTTCCTACTGTAATGCATAAGAAGTCTATCCATCGCCCTCTCCTCGTCATCGCGGTAACGATCATAGTTTGTAGCCCACCTGCCCCCCTCTCTTCTTTGGCCACTTGGAGTTGCATGCAAAAGTTTTCCAAAATAGATGGAATTGTCTGCATGATCACCATCCAATGATTTTGGATTTGATGTCTTCCTCTCACCATAGTGATCTTCATCTCGGGTGACATCACTGGACCTGTGTCCTTGTCTTCCTTGGTACTTTGGGGCTTGAGACATGAGTTTGCCATAATCAATGGCATCACCAATCTCTCCAGCCATTGCTAGTTTTAAGCCGGCCATCTTTCCCTCATCATAGTAAGCATCATCATAAGCAGTGGCTCTATGCTTCCCAACTTGTCTTGTTCCCTCAGTTGATGTTCGCGTTAATATATCAGCAACCTCTCCAGCCATTGATCCACTTGAACGTGGGCCCTTGACCATCCCCGCACCATTTTTATCATCATTATAGGTAGCAGCATGTTCCCGGCCACTTTGCCTCTTTCGTAGATCTGGTGTTGAGCTCAATTGCTTCCTGTCATCAATGGAACCATCAATCTCATCAAGAACCAATTGCTTGGTGCGCCTACTCCTGACAGACCTGGGAATTTGCATATCACTGCTCTTCACATCTTTAATATCATGAACACGAGGCCCACCATCTTGATCAGCATTCACCTGGTTGAAGCTTGGTTTGACATATGGTGGAGGGACTTTATTCATCACCCTATCTTGGCCGTAGTTGAGTTGTCTCACTGGTTGCCTCTCAAGGCCACTAGGATCTGACACATCTTCATCCCTTGAAAATCTTTTAAAGGGAGTGCTGTCTTGTATATGATCTACTGCATGGGACGTGTCGTTTACAACTTTTGTTTTGGTGTACGGAGGAACACTGTAAACAGGCTTGTTGTCTTGAGATTTCACGAGTCCAACTTGTTGGACACTGGGTGGTTGTTGCTTATGAGAAACAGCATCACCAACTTGCTTGTCCTTATGCTTGTCACTCTCAACAATTCCTGCATTCAATTTAGAGTATGTAGGAACCGTAGGTCTGGATGGTGGCTCAATATTCTCTGGTTCATCAGCAAATGCCTTTCTTGTCTTGGACGAAGGGTCATGAGATCGACCGCCATTCGTACTTGAAATGACATGAATGTCTTTAAGCCCAGGCTGAATCTCTTGTTTCTGAATGATGGGCTTTGGAGTAGGTTCATATCTTCCCTTGAGCAGGATCTTGCTACTTACATTGTTGTCAGCTCCATTCCCCCCACCAAGCATCTTGCTTGGAGGTTCATGATTTCCATTGTGAACAGGTGCACCTTTCCTAGATTCATCCTGCAGGGATGTTTTAACATGGTCCTTTTAGAATTCTTGATCCATTAAAACAGCATAATGTTACCAGAACAGAACTGATTACAATTAGGGAGTAAAGGTCTAATAATAGGCATAATTGGCTATTGCAATTCTGCAATCACTTAAGTTCAAAAGAAGAAAGATTCCATACACTTACTGATGCAGGAGCATGATTAGATAACTTCTGTCTGAATGTCTTTGAAGTCCCAGCTTACAGAGAACTCTTGCGCGATTTCTTGCATCAATTGTAACTTCTTATCCACAGAAAAAGACTTCCTCTGCATGTTCTCCATAAACTGCAGATTAAATGACAAAAAGGATAAGCTGACAGAGAAGATCATCAACTTAGCTGGTAAAGACAGCAGAATGAAGTTAAATCACAAAGCTAGATTTAATACCTCAGAGTTTACAAATGACTCGATGTAACTCCCAAATCTCTCCAAGAAGGCACGCCTGAGTTCACATAATTCTGGCAAGTCTGAAAATCTTGCTGCAGCAAAAATTAAAGTTGACACAGCTTCCATTGCATCTTCAGGACACTCACTGTTAAAAAGAGGGGAAAGGGATTTGTCATACTCAACACAAAAAAGTTAACTTTATAAAACATGTAATTTCCTTTTTTATAGTAGCTCATAATAATGTACCCAGACAATGTGAATCTAAAGGAAAGACAATTTTATATCTAAAAATCAAGAAACCTAGGCCACCACAAGGTAACTCATTTGGGCAGCAAAAGACTGCATGTAATGATTATTTTGCCCAATAAAAACAGAGTTGCTTTGCAGAAAGGTTTATTATTTTAGCTGCAGCAGTTGGAAAATCACAATTTGAAGAATAGGTATAGTGGTATGGCAATTGATGTGAAAAAACTAATATTTTAAAACAAGTTCCATATGGTCAATTCCCCATTACAAAAATTCAAAGTCTCGATGGGAGCAGAGAATTAATTAACCTAATACCAACTACAGATAGATATTGTGCATTATCATTTGCACACACAAGTTTAGTAAAAAAAAACGCAAGTTCATACTAGAGAGTATAATAGTGAGACAAAAAATCCAAATTACATGATAATAAACTTCCTAATAATTGTGAATTAACACATGAAAATTCCACATGGTCCTTTGCTCAAATAAAAATTCATTTCCCAAATAATCATGAAAGTTAGTAGTTCTTCACAATCGATCTCACTTGCTGACTTTCTCTGAATGTTTCTTCTTCTCATAGTCAGCTAAATTGTTTAAAATTTTAAAAAATAGCTACATGCTTAAAGTCTATCCTTCACTTAAATAATAGCTGAAGAAAGGGTTCACTACTCAGCGCTGATAGCAAGAGTTAACAGCAAAAGACTAATAGTTTAAATCGTTAACTACTAACAGTTCAATCTTGCATGTTGCAAGGACTGAATATGAGGCACCAGCATTTCATGAATGTCAATTGATGTGTATATATTTTCAATAAAATGGTTCCCCTTAAAAAAGCTTGACTAAATTTATGATTTGCCTGAAAACCAAAAGCACTTTTCAATAGTTAAAATGATATCCTTTAGCATCTATATAATGCAAGGAGAAAAAATCGTCACTTATTATCAACAACAATTTGAATGATGCAAATGTGGACATCATAGACCACTATTTTCACAGTCAACAATTCATTCAATTAGCTTCAGGGCTAAAACCAAGAAATGAATGTGGAAGCACAATCAAACAATCAAACATATAAAATATTTCAAATTAAAGGGTTAGGTATTCATCAAAACATATTAAAGTAACATAACAGATACCTCTGCTTTTGCATAGAGGGAAGCAGATTCAGTATAGATTCACAATATTTCTCGATCATATCATAGCAACGTGCATGATTTATTTCCACAATAAGCACATCAATCTGTTTCACAAAGCCAGAAGAGGATTAAAATTGAGGCAATCAATTAGCAGAACAAAGCAAGCACCAATAATTTGTCTGATAAAGCAACAAAAACCCTCAAATTAGGGCAACATGCTCAGAATCTCTAAAACACACCATGTAAAGAAATTTCAGAAGAAAGACATCTAGTGGAAGAGATTACTATTCAAACTAGCCATGCAAACTTTTAACTTCATAGGATAAAAGTTAATTCAAAGACCAGTCTGTACTCAACAAAGCGATACAGCATATTCAAAATTGAAGCACTGGGGTGAAAGTCCTTGGCATCTAAGAATTCTCATTTAGTTTTCACAATATAACAGTATCCATCAAAAAATAAAATTAAAATTAAATTCTTCAACAAGTCAATTGGACCAAGCATCCAACACTGAAAACACACTCTTGATCATCGTCAGATATCATTACTGTATTCCATGGCCCAGGGAAAATCATAAACATTCAGGAAAGATGCATGTATTGGCAGAATCAGAATACCATTGGAAGGCATAGAAGGAATACATGAGATCCATTGCATAAAAAATCCTAAAAAGGTACAATTTTGACTGCTTACCAAACAGCGCACTGAGGACACAGAACAAACAAGAAACAAACATTATGAAAAAGGAAAGAAATTTATTGGGAAAAATTTTGAAGTTTTTTATTTAAATTCCAACATTTTTTTTTTTTTCTGACAAAAATAGCTAAATTAGTAAATACATACATAAGAAAGCAACACAAAAATTTTGCACCTTCTTTCCTTTATTTTTCAAAATTTTTTTTTTTAGTAAAACCTCCCAACTTTGGAATTAAGCTCACCCATTCACGGAGCTGCAGATACTCAAAGAAAGATTTTAAAAAAACACAAACCAAATCAAGAATAAAAAAACAAGACGAGATCAAAAGCAAAACAAAAAAAAAAGAGGAAAAAATTAGAGAAAAATCAAACAAAGATGAGATAAATACCCTGCCAAACGCGTTGGAATCATGTCCACGGGAGATGAGGTCGGCCACATCCTTCTTCAAGAACCCCACCGTCGCCTGCTTCTTCTTCGTGATCACCACCAACCTCGAGTTAATACATTTCACCGAATGCTTACTGCCAATTCACAAGAACACAAAAATCAAATTTTTCAAAATCACCAGAGCTCGATCTGAAGAAGAAGAGAAAAGAGATCACGGCCATTACCATTTATTGACGAACTTGCTTCCCAGCAATCCGCCCAGCATCTTCACTCCCACCGATCCCTTCTTCGCCACTCGCCCTTCTTCAGAGGAGCAAAGGAATCGAAGAGATCGAAATGTTGTTAGCCAACGTCTTGGTGAGCTAGGTGGAGGCTTTAAAAGAAAGAGAGAGGAGACGAAAAGAAGAGCCCTTATTTATTTATTTATTTATTTATGGAATTAATTAATTAATTAATTAATTATAGAAGAGGGTGAAAGAGAAAGCCACCAAAATAAAGGAAACAAAGTGAAGCAGAGGGTCGAAGGAAACTGAAACATTAATAAATGGAGATGTGTGGGAGAAGAAAGGGCAATAGCTCTGTTTTTATAGTGTTTCCTGCATTCTGCGGGCCGGGCCGGTCCGGGCCGGTCCGGGTCAGATTTTTTTTCTTATATAACCTTGTTAAATCTTAAATTACATTTTACTCCATGTTGTAAAATTTAATGTCAAATCATTTCACAGTTTTTATATTTATTTAAATATTTTTTCACTTTCATGTACTTTGTTTTGATTTTTTTTTAAAAAAAATAATTTTTTAAACCTTTAACTGGTTTATATATACATATGTTATACTACCAAGGGTTTTGATTGTTTTATTATTTATTTTTATAATATATTACTATCTGTTTTTTTATGCTATGAATAACGAATCTCGTACTAATAAAAATTGCTATTTTATATAATTTAATAAAAATTAATTATTTTTGAAATTATCCCTGATTTATATTTTTTACTTTTCTCTATATTAAATTTTTAATAAAGAATGAATAAAGTTTTAGAGAATTTTATAATAAATATTTTTTTAATGTTTAAAAAAACAAAATAACGGGTTTTTTATGAATAAAAAAATAACAAAGGGTCTGATGTTTTTAAAATTTAAATGCAAAAACAGTACATCATTTAAAAAACTTTATTTTAAAAAGGTTAAATGTGCAAAAAAAAAAGGTAGTTGACTAGTTCGGGCCGGCCCGGAAAAACAAGAGAGAAAGACGAAGAGGTGGTGATATGCGGTGGTCGTTACCACGTTCACTGGTGTCTCGTCAAAGCGACACGTTGACGGCGTTAGTCACTCTGGATAAGAACTCAATAATGAACATGAAATGTCGTAAATACCCTTGGAAGGTAGTGCTCTTCCGGTCCTTAGTTTAACGTTGGTAAGGGTAAGTGTGGAATTGGACCTGATCGTGGGTCCATCCCGAGAGACCAGGCGAATGAATCGTGTGGCCTTTGGGTTCGAGTGGACCCCACTTTCCGATTGGAAAGGGCATTTGAATGTGGGCCCCTCGACCGAGTTGAGTGCGCTTAATTGGTTGGGTCGGACCACGTTGTGGGCCCCCCGGTCATGGTTAACTTGTGGGTTTTGTGCTTCCACTATTGATTTGATTAATTGATTAATTCCACGTTGTTTGTTTTTTTGTCTTTTGTTCTCATTTAGCTGAACTGTTTTTATGGGACTTTTGTGATATGCTCTTATTAATTATTGATCAAGGACCAAGGTTTAAGGATTCCTTGCTTTTGTTTTTATTTCCCAGTTTTTTTTAATTTTCTAATTAATGTTTATTTTTATTAATCTTATTTTGTTCATTTGTGTTTGGAGTTTATATGCCACCCTTTAATCTGTAATTATTGTCATACTAAACATTGTTAATAAAGTTAGTTTAATCATTGTTGAACTAATTGAAGTAATAAATCAGGTGTTATGTGTTACATCTAGCAAAACATAATTCTTAAAACAATAAAAGGAATCATTATTAAATAAAATAAAATATCATAAAGTAGCCAAGTAATTCCATTACAAGACTCAAAATGGAGTCAAAAAGAGCCACCAACATAGACAATTATGTTAAAATATAATTTACTAATAACGCTTACTTTGCCAAAAGACATTCTAGATAAAGGAAATTATGAATGGAAAAAATATATATTTAAGCAGAGGAAACAAAGAAAAAGTAATAAATCATGGAGTGCTTCCTAAAAATAATGTGACGGTGAAAAGCTGAAAAAGAAAAATACCAAACAAAGCATGTCCAACAAAATCATACATTCATTCATATCTTCAAAAAGATTTCAAATATATATATATATACATATTAAAAAATAATAATAATAATTTGCCACAATCATCCAATTTTCGTCATTTGTCCCACCTCATCTAATTCAACTTTTTGCTCCACTTGCATGTTCTTATCATTTTTTTATAATTTTATAATTTTTTGGAATTACTTATAGAAGTGGAACATACACGGCATTATATAAAAATCAATATATATATATATATATATATATATATTTTATTTATTTATAGTGATTCCTA